>NW_007378733.1:76627-85808 GCF_000475195.1 Diaphorina citri
TGGTGTTGTTGTTGTTGTTGTTGTTGTTGTTGTTGTTGTTGTTGTTGTTGTTGTTGGTGGTGATGTTGTTGTTGATGTTTTTGTTGTTGTTTTTGTTGTTGTTGTTGTTGTTGTTGTTGTTGTTGTTGTTGGTGTTGTTGTTGTTGTTGTTGTTGTTGTTGTTGTTGTTGTTGTTGTTGTTGTTGTTGGTGGTGATGTTGTTGTTGATGTTTTTGTTGTTGTTTTTGTTGTTGTTGTTGTTGTTGTTGTTGTTGTTGTTGTTGGTGTTGTTGTTGTTGTTGTTGTTGTTGTTGTTGTTGTTGTTGTTGTTGTTGTTGTTGGTGGTGATGTTGTTGTTGATGTTTTTGTTGTTGTTTTTGGTGTTGGTGTTGGTGTTGTTGTTGTTGTTGTTGTTGGTGTTGTTGTTGTTGTTGTTGTTGTTGTTGTTGTTGTTGGTGTTGTTTGTGTTGTTGTTGTTGTTGTTGTTGTTGTTGTTGTTGTTGTTGTTGTTGTTGTTGTTGGTGGTGATGTTGTTGTTGATGTTTTTGTTGTTGTTTTTGTTGTTGTTGTTGTTGTTGTTGTTGTTGTTGTTGTTGGTGTTGTTGTTGTTGTTGTTGTTGTTGTTGTTGTTGTTATGAAGAGTATCCTGAGTATCTTTCATAACTGTGAGGCAAAGCTTCTGTAAATGTTTCTTGTTCAGCTTGTGATACTTGAAGAAGTTGACAAGGAAGGGAGAAGCAGTTCCTCGAACGCCAAACCAGAGACCGTAGACTTGCCAGTTAGAGATTTTATATTTATCCCTGAAGTATGGAACTGGAATAATCCCTCTATTTTTTTTTTTTTTAAATCCCTGAAAATCCCTTATTTTTAGTTCGTTATTTTCTAGTTTCTACTATAGGCAGGTAGGTACTATAGAGGCTGTAGTACTCATACCCATTGAAAAGCCGTTTTTACCCATACGAATTATTATTATTATTATTTTGCAAAATGATGGTCAAAAGATCCCATTTGATATACATCTTATCCGCTAATTTACACAGGTGACATACACACACGTCTTCTGAGCAATACATAATTTAATAAATCAAAGTTGTCTCCTTTTCACCCCAATTTCTTGGGTGTATTTATTCTTTCCTTTAGAATCAAACGAAACCGAGACTTGTTATTTCGATAGGTACATTTGAACTGTTTGCTTATTAGAGTTTAGCGTTAGGTACATAGGTGTATGTAAAGTATCAATCAAGAGGTATAGAGCCACCTTGTAATTTAAATTTTACTCTTTGACACAATAAGAAGATGGGATAGGATGATACCTACCATGTCGTTTGCATGTTAGGATGTGCCGCAAAGGAAAATTGAGGGCCGCATTGACACTATTGACAGGTCAGTTTTGGTGAACAGAAAGTTAGAAAACTACTTGTGATCCGGGTGTTCGCATGCGTGTAAGGACAAAGGACTACTTCTTGAGTGCGGTTTTCTCGGTTAGATCTGTTAGATGTGTTTCAATGTTCAATAGATTTCGGGTTGTTAGTGTTCGGTGCATTGTCCAATTAATTTTGCCATTCTTTTTTAACTATACAGAGTGTATCAGAAAGGTATGTCAAGCCGAAAATGGCGAATAGTACAGGTCAAGGGCTACAAAAAGTTCCCCGGACATTTTTTCGAAATCCCCAATATAACCGAGATATCCGCCATTTTGTGTTTTTTTTAGGTACCCCGACTTTGCTCTAAACATTTGACCATGGTACAAAAAAAGTTATAGCTAGAAGAAAACTAATTAGATGCAGAGATAGAAGACATTATTACCTCCCTTTTAAGACCAATTTCAAAGTAGGTACCTGTAAATGAAGCTCTGGAGAACCTGTTTTCGACACGAATGATTGATAATAATAATAATAAAAAAAAAAATAGTAAAATTTAATAAAAATAATAAAAAATAAATAGGTACCTAATAATGATAATTGTTGTTGGTGTTGTTGTTGTTGTTGGTTTTGGTGTTGGTGTTTTTGTTGTTGTTGTTGTTGTTGTTGTTGTTGGTGTTACTGACTCTTGCGAGCTTCACCAGGGCTGTCAAAAACATAGAAAATCTAAATTAGCATAAACACTCATATTGCTCCTTCTTTCTCTGGTGTTTGCTTTCGAAGTCATTTTGGATCTGGATGGTTGTGGTTGTGATACCTATAACCTTTTGTGATATTTCCTACTGTGATACTGTCTGTCTACTTCGTGATTTCTTTCTTTATACTCGTACACATACCTATATCTTTTTTATATAAACATTTATAGAAAACCTAAATGTAAAATTGTAAATTGTGTATAATGTTGTAACAATCACAATAAAATAGAATTAAATTGAATAGAATTGAGTGATAAAACGTTTCACGGAATATTGATGCATGGGTCGCAGCACTCGCAGCTCTTTTTAGGCACATACATATTTTATTTCATTCCCCGCGAATTCGTAGTCTAATCTAAACTACACTGGGTGACAAAATTAGAAGAACGCTCGTATTTTTTGGTTTTTCTCATTTTTTTCTCGGAAAACCATTATTAATATTATTTGCTGTATTATTATTTATTTATTATGGGACTGGTTGCTCCTCTCCCAAGAGAGTATGCAATTAACACTGCGACCTCTGTAGATCTATTGTGACCACTACAGCTGCTATCCATCCCCAAATGATAGAATTGAAGTTTTTAAACGAAAACTTGGCGAAATAGAAGATAGCATACGGGAAATTAACAGTAAAGAAATAATATCTATCCCCAAATGATAGAATTGAAGTTTTTAAACGAAAACTTGGCGAAATAGAAGATAGCATACGGGAAATTAACAGTAAAGAAATAATAATCACCGGAGACTTTAATTCAAAAGCCTACGCATGGTGCTCACCAGTGGAAGATACTCGCGGTATTATTCTTGCAGAATGGTTTGCCTCTCTAGATATAGTAATCCTCAACAAAGGCAGCACACCAACATTCATAAGAGAAAATACATCCTCCTTCTTAGACATTACAGCGAGCTCACAAGGAATAGTCAGAAAGATAATACGATGGGAAGTCCTAACTGAAGAAAACTTGTCCGATCACAATACTATCTTGTTTGAAATAAACAATGCTACTCAACAGCAAATACAGAGCCAGCAAACAAGTACCAACTTGAAAATATGGAAATTCCAAGAAGAAAAAAGAAACATCTTGAAAAACAAAATAAGTGAAACTATACAGACAATAGATAAAACCCCTGAAGATCTGACTAACCTTTTGCAAAACATATGTGAAGAAATCTTCCCTAGAAGGGTACCAAATAACCGACGTAAACCGGTTTACTGGTGGAACCAAGAAATTTCAGAACTGAGGAAAAAATGTTTTGCTTTTAGAAGAAAACTAGTTCGAGGAAATCGGTCTGGAAATGAAGAAGATAAAGACAGAAGAAGAAGAGAATACTATAACTCAAAAAAGGACCTTAGAAGATCAATCCGCAAATCCCAAACTGAAGCTTGGAAGAAACTATGCCAGGATCTCAACGACAATGTTTGGGGAAACGGCTACAAAATAGTATGCAAAAAACTTAAGCTCAACAACAATAAACAAATGAGCACAGCTGAAAAACTAAGAGAAGCGGACAAACTTTTCCCCCAGCAAAACGTTGAAGAATGGGAACTTGAACAAACCCAGGAAGATGAAATACCTTTATTCAGTTTGGATGAACTCCTGAATGTATGTATAGCTACCAAAAACAAGAAGGCACCAGGCCCAGATGGGATTGTCCCAGAAATTACAAAAGAACTAATATTGACAGCTCCAAGTTTCTGTCTAGAGCTCTATAATAACCTTCTTAAAAAAGGACTATTCCCAAACACATGGAAAAAAGCTAAATTAGTATTAATAGAAAAGCCTAAGAAATCTGCCGATACCGAAACGTCATTTAGACCTATCTGTCTACTTGATGGACTGAGTAAGGTCTATGAACGACTAATAAAAAAACGCCTGGAAGATGAGATCGAGACCAACGGAGGACTATCACCTCAACAATTTGGATTTCGAAGCGGCAAATCCACTATAGACGCAATGCTAGAAGTCAAAAACATTGCCAACCGAGCGAAAAATCAAAACAAGCTGTGCGTAATGACCCTAGCCGATGTGAAGAATGCTTTCGGATCGGTTCCTTGGAGGGGCATATTGGAAGAATTGAAGAAGAGAAATATATCCAACTACCTCATGAATATTATAGCCAGCTATTTCACCGATCGGAAGATTATGATAGATGACTCAACATATCCAATGACCTGTGGGGCCCCCCAGGGATCAGTCTTGGGGGCCTTGATGTGGAATGTTTACTACGACCCCGTTTTAAGAGAAAAAATGCCACCAAACACCACAGCCATAGCATACGCCGATGACCTCATCCTTCTAACAACTGGAAGAGAAAAATCAACCATTGAACTAGAGATTAACCTAGCCATGTTGATTGTCAACAAATGGATGAAAAGTAAACAACTGCAATTAGCGCCGCAAAAAACTGAAGTGGTCATGTTGGTCAGCAGCAGAGCTGTTCCTCAAATCACAATAGAAGTAGAAGGAATTAGGATAGAGTCCAAAGAGTCCGCCAGATACTTAGGAGTAGAATTTGATAGAAACCTGAGAATGACAGCTCACATCAATATAGTAGCAGAAAAGGCAGACAAAGTAGCATCCAACCTAAGTAGGTTGATGCCCAACATAAGTGGTCCTAAAAACAGTAAAAGAGACATGCTGGCAACTGTTGTGTACTCAACATTGCTCTATGGCGTACCTACATGGATAGAAACGGTAAAATATGCCAAATACAGAAATAGACTGGAAAGAGTCCAAAGAAAAATGATGATTAGACAATGCAGATCATACAGGACAGTCTCAACGGTGGCCCTCCAGGTCATATCCAGAACCTTGCCGATTGAGCTAATGGCTGAGGAAAGAACAAAAATATACTACAAGAGAAAAGAATCAATCAACATTAACGAATTTAAAACGCAACTAAGAGAAGAACTCATGGGAAGATGGCAATCGAAATGGGATCAAGAAGGAGCGAAGGGACAATGGACGAAACTACTCATTCCAAACATTGAACCATGGGCAAACCGTACACATGGAGAAATGACCTACGAGCTAAGCCAATTCATAACCGGCCATGGAAATTTTGGATTCTACCTTAATAGAATGAAAATTCAAGAAAGTGATAATTGCATTTATTGCAATGAGAGCGACACGGCAGAACACATGGTGCTGGAATGCAGAAATTGGAACACTCAGAGATCAAGATGCTGTCAACAACTAGGGACGCCCAGGATGGACTCAAGTTCTATTGTAAAAGAAATGCTCAAAGATAAGCAGAGATGGGACATCATTAATGGTTTCATCACTGACATCTTCCGAAAGAAGCTGGCGGATACACGCAGAATCCAATCTGCCTTGGAGAGTAACAACTCAAATCCTGACTAGTGATGGGCCGAGTGAATGATTTTACTCGAGTCCACTCGAGTTTGACTTCACTCGAGTCCACTCGATTATTATTTTGTTCCACTCGAGTGGAAAAACTATTCATTGGGTTCTCTGACCCGAGTTCACTCGCGCACTCGCCACATATTATTGCAACATACAGTTTCTATTCGAGTACAAATCTATTCGTCAGAAAAACTATTCGTTTGAACGAGTTGAATGATTCACTACCCCCCTCTCCCCTCTTACTAGATGATGATGCAAGAAAGAGAACTGAAGAGGGGGAGGGGTATAGTGGTATACCCGTATGCCGAGAGTTTCCAAACGAAAACCCGAATATCAGCGACTCGCTCGCCTACTCGACTCGCGAGTGAGAAATCGGCACGGTGTAATTTCCAGGAATAAATATTCAACTCGATTAATTTCCACTCGAGTTACAACTCGAATTGGAAAATAATCGAGTAGAAAATAATCGAGTTGAAAAATCTCACTCGAGTCCCATCACTAATGAATCCTGTTCCGAGTTCATGTTTATCTGTTCCACCGTAGATGAAACGAAAACCATTTCTGTCGATGTTACCGTTTCCAGACCATCTGGTTTCTTGGAGAGCTAATATGTCAAATGTCAATATTATATCTCTTGACTTTTTCTAGGAGGTTATCAAAAGCTCCAGGTTTATAAAGCGTTTGTACGTTCCATGTCCCAAATCGTAGGTCCAAATTCTTTCCAGGGGCGTTATCCGGTTGTGACTGTCCATTGTTGACAGTCAGGATAGACAGTGGTGTTAATTTTAGCAACTAACAATGTAACATGGGCGGAGCTCAGACCTTAAAGTCGGCATGTCTCCTCTCACGGCTGCGGTGAAATCTGCGGTCGTGGGCGGGGGGGTGTCGAACGGGTATCTGCATTAAGCCTTGTTGTATATATCTACCTCTAAAAAGGGTTCTAGGCAACTGGGGAAAGAGACCATTAAGCTGTCACACCCAGCCGCAGACCTAGTAATTGATTGCTGGGTATGGGGCTGGGTGGGAGGGCAAAAATGGTACATATCAATAGGATGTACATAGAGATAGGTATTTAAATTACTGTATACATGAGATTAAAAAAAAGAGATAAAAAAGAGAAAAGAAGAGAAAAAAAAAAAAAAAAAAACCCAGGAAAATAAAAAAAAAAACTGAGAATATTTTTATCGAGGTAACTGGTAATTGAGAATTTTTTCTCGAGGTAACTGATTTCATAAACATTGAATATAAACATTGAAAGACAAAGTGAAAGTGAAAATATAAACATTGAAAGACAAAGTGAAAGTGAAAACATAAACATTGAAAGACAAAGTGAAAGACATTGAAATGAGTGGTCAATCGGGGGGGATACCCACCCCCCCATTGGCAGCAACGATGGCAGCGACATCAGAACAAGTAACTGTCCCGGACAGTCGTAGCACAGTCGTAGCAGAGCAAACAGTGACTCCAGTCACAACAGTGGACCCTGTGGCAAAGGCGACACCAACGAGAAGTGCGACACTGGCAGAGACAGTTATGAGTTCAACGAGAGGAGTTGCAGCAGGCAGCAAACTAACCCCGCCACCCACTAAGAGAAAGACCGGCACCAAGAGACCGAAAATTGATTCTCCTATAAGTGACGGAGATGCAAGCGATTCCATGCAATATTCAGATGCAATGGTGAAACAAACAAAGTTATTCAAAATGATAAAACAAATGTTTGATGAGATTGTCAAATTGAACACCACACTAGGAGGGAAGACTAAAGTGGAAACTAGGCAAGCATCGGAAAATTTGATAATGCTAAAAGAGACTGTTGAAAAATCAGATCTCCTTAGCTCCCTTGAACAATTAATTACTGCCCAACAAGAGATTATCACAGAAAATGAAGACATGGATACAGATGTTATTGAAGAGAAAGAAGAAAACCTGTGCTCCAAATGTAAAAAGCAAATTGCAGAAGAGGCAGATATAACACAAGAAATAAGAAGAAAAGTACAAGACGCCCACATTGAGAAGGGAGAAACATTGAACGAAAATGTGAAAAATACCTTGCAGAAGAAGTGGCCTGAAGGCTGCTTTCAAAAATCAGAAATAGTAGTGGGGAACCCACTCCAGATTACTGATGAAGGAGACATGCTCCTAGTAATGAAGGATGTACATGATGATGCATATATAGTCAGGAAACTCGTTGAAAAACATCCAGAGTTGAAAAGTATAATAGAGGAGGACCTGTTAAATAGCAATTTGGAGTATCTTGAAAACAATACCAGAACGAAAAATGGACTAAAAACAAGCAAAAGACTATACGTTACACCAGGTGGAACAATGGAGGAAATCTACCAATCAATTAAAGAATTGGAAAAAGAAACCAGATCTGGCAATAAACTTATTAACGTGATAGCAGCGGATGAGAAAATAAGAACATTGACTAGAAAAATAATAGAAATAGTATTCCTACAATCTAATACAAGTATAAAGATTTACACTCCAAAAAGAGAGGGTAAAGAGAAGCCTACCGAAAGCAAATATGAAACTATTGTTGTGAGCTCAACAAACAAATCATATTCGGACATGCTCAAAGCGTTCAGGCAGAATATCGACCCGGAAAAGATGGGTATGGAGATAAGGACAACCAAAAAAACAAAAGATGACTCCCTCCTCATAGTAGCAGAAAAAGGAAACAGAGAACTTCTTCAAAGAGAAATTACAGATAATGTCAACCTTAGCGAGATCCACATAGTAGAAAAGACATGCGAAATGATAATAGCAGGTATGGATGCTGTAACTACAAAAGAGGAGATTGAAGAGGCACTCTCACAAAAACTTGGTGCAGATGCAAGCAAAATAGAAATAAAGTCCATACACACTAATAGAGTCAGCGAAAAGGTGGCAACGTTGGGAATGTCAGTAGACATTGCACACAAATTGGCAGGATCAATCAAAATTGGATGGTCAATGTGCCGTATCAAGGAAAAAGTTTCAGTCCCTAGATGCACGAACTGCCTCAAGCTGGGTCATACAATGCGAAACTGCAAATCAAAATTAAAACTGGAAAAACAGTGTATGAGATGTACAAAACAAGGACACGAAAGCAAAGAATGCACTAACCAAAGCTTCTGTCCTACCTGCAACAAAGAAGGACATAGAGCGGACTCAATGAGTTGCCCAACCTATAGAAGAATGGTTTATCAAAAAGGCAGTTCAATAACAAATTGATAGTCCTTCAAGCCAATCTACAAAGGTCAAGGGCTGGCTTGGACCTAATGGTAGAGTCAGCTAAAGATCACGATGCAAGCATCATACTAGTGTCGGAACCAAACATAATCAAAACGAGACAAGGAGGATGGTTCGTGAATGATATCTGCAACACTGCTATTAAAATAATGAAACCAGACTTGATAAAAACTACAAGTTGGACTAGCGGAAGCTGCTATGTTAGAGTTGACACTGAAACTACAAGCTACTACAGCTGCTAAGGTTAAGGTTAAGGTTAAGGTTAGCCCCACCGACACCTATACAGGCAAGGGCCTCTTTCAAGAGCTAAACAAATGTTAACTTTTACTCTTTCCCTGCCAAGCGAAAAAGTGACATGTTTCCTACGCGGCCAAGCCAAAAACGTGTACATTTCCCCAGAGGCCAAATGTAAAATATATACAGCCCCTTGTGTAACTGACTCACTCACTGACTGACTGACTGACTCACTCACTCATACTAATTC
>NW_007378733.1:85818-101305 GCF_000475195.1 Diaphorina citri
TTTTAGTAAAAAGAAAGGGGGAAAAAAAAACAATTTTCTTAACATAGAAAAAAAAATTAAATAAATTTTACTTTAGTAGTTGAAAGTTATCAATTTAGTCAAAATTTGCAATTGTGCATGTATTTCATTGTATGTTGATTCTAATGTTCACAGCAAGATTAAAGAGATCTCATCTCGGGACTACCGCGCTTTTATCCATGATGTTCAAAATGAACTTTCCTCTAATCCTAAGAAGTTATGGAACTTTATATCAAATAGGAAGAGTAGTCCTGGGAATCCTTCTATCATGTTTCTTGACAACTTGAAATCTGATAATATCAAGACGATAGCTAATCTATTCGCAAGGAATTTTTCCCAGAGCTATTCTTCCATTATTTGTCCTAAAAAAGATCTAGAATATAATACTCATATTAATATTAGTAATATCCAAATAAATGAAACCGATATACTCCAACTTCTTAATAAACTACCCAAAAGCGCGTGTAGGGGCCCGGATGAGATTTCTCCATTAGTCTTTACCTCCTGCGCTCGAGCACTCGCTGCTCCTCTGGCCCTCATTTTCCAGCGCTCCATGGATGCTGGCGTTTTTCCTGACCGCTGGAAAACTTCTTACATCTCCCCCATCTTTAAGTCAGGCGATAAATGCAACATTAAAAATTATCGACCGGTTAGCATATCCTCAATCATTCCTAAATTATTTGAAAACTTGGTATCTCGTCAGATTTATCCCATTCTCTCAAGCATTATTGTCCACAACCAACATGGCTTCATGAAACATAAGTCTACAACCACTAACCTTATTTCATTTACTGAATATGTTTCATGTGCCATCGAGGAAGGATACCAAGTAGATTGTGTGTACACTGATTTTTCAAAATGTTTCGATAAAATTAACCACAATCTCTTGGTATCGAAGCTGAAGGGAATGGGAGTGCACGGTAACTTATTAAACTGGATCGAGAGTTTCCACGTCAACCGGAGGCAAATAGTAAAACTGAATGCCGGTGAATGTACGTCTGACAGCGCCCCAGTCACTAGTTCGACTCCGGGCAATGAAAACTTCCAAAACTCTAATACCGTTTACTCTGAAGAGATCGACGTGACTTCGGGCTGCATTCAAGGCGGGCATTTATCCGGTATTCTGTTTCTATGTTTCATCAATGATATTACAACTATTTTATCGCCTGACACTGAGGGGTGGCTATTTGCCGATGACTTTAAAATAGCGGTGAGGGTTAGGGGACCAGCGGATGTCTTACGCCTGCAGGAGGTCCTTCATTCTCTGCATCGCTGGTGTACTGATAACCTCATGGTACTGAATGCCGAAAAATGTAAGGTGATGAGCTTTTATACTAAGAAAAAACCTACATTAGCTCAATACTCTATTAATAACGTGTTTCTAGAGAGAGTTGATCATATCAAAGATTTAGGAGTAACAATGGAGCGTAATCTTAAATTTAACATCCACTACAATAACATCTCAAGTAAGGCGTACAAAATGCTGGGGTTCATCTACAGACATACTCAGGATTTTACCAATACTAATGTATTGAAAACATTGTACTATTCTTATGTTAGGTCCCATCTTGAGTATTGTTCTGTAGTATGGTCACCCCAGTATCAAACTTACATCTCAACTCTAGAATCAGTACAGAGAAAATTTCTACGCCTACTTGCCTACAAAGATAAGAAGTATATTCAAGATCATGACTATCAACCCATTATGGCATCACACAACATCGTGAGTCTTGAACATAGAAGAAAAATACATGATCTTACTTTCTTACATAAACTTATTCATAACAAAATCAACTCTCCTGAGCTCCTTGCGAAACTAAATCTGCGAGTCAACTCTAGTGGTACACGCTCTCACCTTACATTCAAACTTTATAAAAATCGTACAAATGTAGGTGAATTTGCTCCCATGCAAAGGCTTCAGTCCATAGGAAATAGTGCCAGTGATGCGGGGTTTGATTTATTCGACTCGCAATTGAGTCACATTAAAAATGTGATCTTAGATAGGTAATTTAGATAGGCAAAACATTTCGCGTTTTATAAAAATGGATACGATATCCGTGTTAAAAAAAAAATATTGTCTGTCCTTACGCTGAGTGCACCCAGGAATAAACAGCTGTAAGTTCTCACCTAGAGTCCTAGATGGTCACTGCTGGCTATTTATATTTAAAGGTGTTAAGCTTAGTAGTTAGCGGATTGTTTTCGGGGCGAACTTTATCCTAAACAAATAAGGTTCGTTCTTGGAACGGCTGCCTCTCCTATCCTGTCTTTCTCCTCTCTGCGCTTTCAGGACAATAAGACCTCAGCTACAGTTTCCTATATCAAACTTCTCCAAAAAAGAAGAAAGTAAAAATGAAAAAAAAAAGTAAGGGAGGGTTGTGGAACATTTTGCAAGCCAAGTCAAAAAGCGAGATGTAAAATACGGGATTATCCATCTCCTAATTGTTTTTATCTTACCCTAATTACCTCCCTACCTTCCTCCCCATGTACCTACCTACCTTTGTACCTCCCTAGTACCTATACCTTCCTGTATATCTATATACCTATTTACCTCCCTGCCAAACAGTACCTACCTATCTCACTCATTGTTTAAATTCCTAATTTGTAAAAAAAAAAAAAAAAAAAAAATCCTTTTTTTAAGGAAATTTTTCCAAAATTTACCCAATTTTTTTCCAAAAGCCCCCAAAAAATGCAAATATCCCGGAAAACCCCGCGAAGCCCCTGAGAGCGCGCAGCGCGACCGTAAACAGGGGAGCGCGAAGCGCGACCCCATGTTCAACTCCGCGAAGCCCCGGGAGCGCGCAGCGCGACCGTATACGCAACCCCGCGTAGCGAACACGCGAAGCCCCCGGGACTGCCGAATCGGTTCGTGTAAAGATACACAGGCGTGCTTACTGGAACTTGGCCTGGCGCAGTGCCGTGCGCTTTAACTGACGTTGTACAATATTGTATTCATTGAAATGTTGTATTTTTAATGCAGTATTATGTACAATAAAAATAAATTAAATTGAATTCATCTCACCCAAAAATTAAATTTAGAACCAATCCATTTTCACCCCCAGAGAACATCAGGATTGGAGATATAAATTTATACGGTCAAACTTTCTTGACTTGGCGGGGCGGAGCGCTACCGCGCTCCTTAAGTTTGGGTCTGAATTTCAATATGAATCATTAGTGGGACCAAATCACGGATCAAAAGTAATTTCCCATTTTTGGTGCTTCCTCTATTGACGGAAGAAAATATAAAAATGAAAAATTGAATAGACCATAACTCCGGCCCTTGTTATCGGATCGAGCTCAAACTTATATCAAAGTATGTACAACGTTTTTTTAAGGCCTTTGATTTTATGTATCACAATTGAGGGGTTCCTATTTAAGATTTTGAAGATGACTCCCCTGGGGCCGACCCAGGGTTTTGAATAGACCATAACTCCGGCCCTTGTTATCGGATCGAGCTCAAACTTATATCAAAGTATGTACAACGTTTTTTAAGGCCTTTGATTTTATGTATCACAATTGAGGGGTTCCTATTTAAGATTTTGAAGATGACTCCCCTGGGGCCGACCCAGGGTTCGGCCGAAATTTGGCGACTACTTCAAAAAATGGCATTTTAAAATATGAAACATAACCCTAAAATTCAGCTTTTCATCTTTAGCCGTTCAAAAAATATTCAGGGGTTTCAAGATGCTCTGTATGTCTGGCCGGGGGACTTTAAACAGCGAGTAGGCTAGCTTAGTCTAAACATGGGGAAAAGTCAAAGAAGAAAAAGAAGAAGGCGAAGAACAATGCATATGACCCATAGACTTTCACTATTCCTTTTTCCTCACAATATCGCAAAGTAATGATTATTCCCTATATTTTGGCATAAAGGCCCGTTCCCAATTGTAGTGTGTTTCATATGATTTTTTTTTTTCTTTTTTTCGAATATCCTATCGTACCTAAAGGTAATGAGTGTTCCCACTACACACGACACTATTTTTTTCCCCGAACGAGACAAAATGTCCTAGTAAACAATGTACCTAATTTAAATGAGTGTTCCCACTTACGCACGACACGATTTCTTTCCAAACGACGTGGGAACGGGCCTTTAGGCGAGAAAAAAGAAAAACAAACAAGGAATATAATAAATGTTCCTTGGTAGTATGTTGAACCCAGAGATGCCTGGAAGTGGTGACACACACGCCAGATTTGCTTACAGAATGACACATTTTAGTTTCTTTCGTTTGCTTTTGTCTTTCCCTCGGACATTGTTGCTTTTGTTGTCATCCATCTTTCTGGATCTGATCTCTCGCATCAAATCAAAGAACACCTGAACAGTCCAAAACAAAATATGAGTTTTTTCCCCGTTTCTTTCTTTCTTCTATTTAGGCAGGCCTTAAACTATTAGTACTAATATCTCCCTCTATACAGGGTGTGCCAGAAAAACACTGACAACGGCTCAGGGTAGTTAGATCTCATCATTTCCAATAAGGTTCTGGGGGTCATTTTTCCAACTTCGGCTTCATTTCCGAAAAAAAGTTAAAAAAAAAAAAAACTTTTCAAAAAATCTGAGACCTTGTGTTAGTTTGTTTTAGTTAAAACCACGAACCAGAGCAAAATATTTTGATCCGAAAACACCTGAGACACGATTTCCAAAGTTCAGTTTTGTTATGTTATTTTAAGCTCGAAAAAGATTTACATTGTTATGCCCGATTTTTAAGTTATGAAACACGCATTTGTCCGAGATAATTTTAGCGCAGAGGTCTCCATCTTTCAGAAAACTTGCGCTTTATTCAAGGATCAGAATAAGACCTTGTTTGCTTTTTAGTCCGTCCTTCCTTTATTATTACAATAGTAATAAAAAGGTATAAAGGACGGACTATTGTATTCGCTTCGGTGTCTGTCAGTCAGTCGGTCGGTCGGTCGCTCTGTCCCCATAGAAGGACTTATCCAAATATATATTAAATTAAAGGTCTTTTTACCAGGATCACGAAAATGGTGGTGCAAATTTTTTCCAGAAAACCATAAAGCCAAAAAAACCAGTTTTTGCGGGATTTTTTTCACATTTTCTCACACAAATGAGCTCTGATCTCGAAATTTGTCGCGAAGACCTATGAACTCAAAGTGAGAAAGTTTTAAATAACACTTCAGTCGATCATTTAAGACCGGTTTTAGCGTCACCTATGTTAAGCTACGCCGAGCAAGGCCAATAAATGGATGGGTGACTTCAACACTATATTGGTAGTTATTAAGAAACATTAAAAGGAATAAAGGGAGAACGGGCTCTAGTCTTGATTTTAAATCATTACATGAAAGTAAAATCAAAAATCAAATCAATAATAATAAATAAACTGAATATTAAACAAATTAGGTAGGTACATACGTATTCTTTAACCACGATCGAATAAACTACGGGCTAAAAAATTCCCTGGTGGAAATATTTCACAAGTGTTCATGTCCACCTCAAAATCCACTTCAACGATATATTTCGAAATCCATCGAAAATGCCAGTATTCCTCAATCAAGGTATCACTTATCTGAAACCGAAGAACAATGACTTGTCACAGAACTACCGTCCCATCACGTGTCTCAATACTATGTTCAAACTCATGACCAACATAGTTCTTCTCCAAGTTAACAAATTCATCACAGAGAACAACATCATGTGTGAAAACCAGAAGGGATGCAGAGAAAAATCAAAAGGCTGCAAGGAACAACTTGTTATTGATCATGTCTTGTGTGCACAAGCTAAAAAACGGAAGAAGAACATCTCAGTGGCGTGGATCGATTATGCCAAAGCGTACGATTCCGTTCCTCACAGTTGGCTCTTAGAAATCCTCAACATCTACAAGATTGATCCTGTTCTGATAAACTTCCTGAAACACAGTATGCAAGCATGGTGTACCAAACTATCCCTCTCATTACCTATGTCTAGCGGTGATAACACTACTACCAGGTCCACCATTATGTTTGAATCTGAATTCATTCCCATCAAGAGAGGTATATTTCAAGGTGATGGATGGAGTCCGATGTGGTTTTGTCTTTCTTTGAATCCCCTGAGCAACATCTTGAACAACACCAACAAAGGGTACAAACTACAAACTTCATCCATGTTCAACATATCCCATCTCTTATATGTTGATGACTTGAAGATTTATGCCAGGAACAATGACGAACTGCAATCCCTTCTTGAAACCACCGCCATCTTCTCGTCTGACATCAATATGCAATTTGGAATTGAAAAGTGTGCCACTCTTGAAGTCAAAAGAGGAAATATAGTGCATCAAGAAAACATTGAACTCTCTCTTACACCTTTCAAATTTCCATCACTTGAATCCTTCTACAAATATTTGGGAATGTCACAAGATCTTGTACTAAACAAATCAGAAGCAAAAGAAAAGGTGAAGAATGCATATGCCTCAAGAATGAAAAAGATCCTCACAACCGAATTGAATGGACAAAACAAGATCAAAGCCATAAACAGTTGGTGTGTTCCTATTCTATCCTATTCATTTGGCATCATCCCTTGGGCGAAAACAGATCTACAAGCTTTAGATAGACAGACGCGAGTTCTGATGACTCAGCATCGCATTCATCATCCAAGAAGTTGTATGGAACGTCTATACCTACCTCGTGCCATGGGAGGTAGAGGTCTCATAAACCTTGAGAAGTTTGCCCAGAAAGAGAAATTCAACCTGAAGAAGTACTTCCTCAACAAGAAGACTACATCTCCCCTTCACCAAGCTATAGTTGATGCTGATGATAATCTATCTGCATTAGACCTGAATAGTAACAATATGCCAGAACAAATCAAAAATGTAGATCTGATCAATTGATGGGAAGAAAAACCACTACACAGCCGGTTCAAAACTCACCTGAACAACAATCACCACTCTTCCAATGCTTGGCTGAAGAAAAGTTCATTGTTTGGTGAAACAGAAGGATTTGTTCTTGCTATCCAAGATGAGGTGATTGAAACAAGGAACTACATGAAACACATCGAGAAGAAGAATGTAGACGACCGATGCAGATTATGTCAGCGTGTATCCGAAACTATTCAGCACATCACATCCAGTTGCTCCATCCTCGCAAATACTGACTATCTGCAACGACACAATTCTTCTGCTAAAATCGTACACCAATTTCTTGCGTTGAAGTTTGACCTCACCACTGACAAAACAGAATATTACAAATATCAGCCTCAACCAGTGCTTGAAAATGAAAATATGAAGATATATTGGGATTCGACAGTAATCACAGATCGAAGGATTGAAGCCAACAGGCCTGATATTGTACTGGTAGACAAAAATGAAAAAACAGTCAAACTCATCGACATTGCTCATCCTGCAGACCACAACATCCTTCACTCTACAGCAACAAAGATCCACAAATACCAAGATCTTGCCATTGAAATTCGCAACATGTGGGATATGACAAGTGTTGAAGTAATTCCTGTTGTGATGTCAACCAATGGTCTCATCCATCCAAGCTTCTACACCCACACAAAAAAGATTGACCTGCCACAATATCTCGTCCACAAAATTCAGAAATCTGTCTTACTTGAGAACTGTCGCCTGCTAAGAAGATTCCTCTCACATTAACTTCACATCAAAGCAACAACATCATGAACAACAATTATGTTTGCTATTAATAGCCCATAATTGGAAACTTACTATGTACCATATTATATGAGAAATAAAGTTCCATAATAATAAACTGAATATTAAACAAGTTAGGTAGGTTTTTTTTTTTTTTTAATTTTTATTTTTAAAAAAGAGAAGTATAAATGAGATAACAAGTATAAATAATAGATTAAACTAAAATAAAATAAATGATAGATGGAAAAAACAAAGCAAAATAAACTGACATGTCTGAGGCCCCCACAGGGGACACCACCCCTGCAGGTTTGCGGGTTTCCGCATTCCCCAGAGGGAGGGGACCCCTGGGGGGGCCCCAGCCATGTGATAACCCACTATGGGGCTCCAACAATGTGACTTGCAACTTTAGACCAAATCAAGTCACTAAATAACGGGGATTCTGGCCAGTATGGCACTAATGGGATTGATTCCCAAGACCCCTCTTTATGGTTATTATTTTTCGAACATAGTTTTCAACTAAGTCCCATTTGGATTCTGATTCTAGCATGTGTTGTACAGCATTGGTTGTTCTAAAGGCGCTTCCTAGTGCTTCCTCGAGAGTTCTTCTTTCCGTGGTGAAGTTTCTACATTCGAAGAAAGTGTGCTCTGGTGTATCAGCCGTTTGGCAGCTGGCACATCCGTCATCCGCAATGATTTTGAATCTTTTTAAGTAAGATCCAAACTTTCCGTGGCCACTCAGGAACTGTGTGATTTCGAAGGTCAGCTGGCCGTGTTTTCTTCCAATCCATGGTTTGATTTCAGGGATTAGCGTTCGAGTCCATACGCCCTTGGTAGTTTCTGTCCACCTTGTTTGCCAGGTAGCGAGGCACTCCTCACGTTTTTCTTCCGTGTTGTTCGAACGGGTTTCCACTAAAAGGTCAATGGGCATCATTGAGGAGATGACTCCCAGGGCCTCGTAGGAGATCGTCCTGTAGCCTCGGCACACCCGAAGGCAGGCAGTCCTGCAGGATTTTTTCAAGGTGTTGTTGTGAATTTTGTATTTCAAAGCATCTTGCCAAATTGATGAAGCGTAGAGTACAATTGAAAGTACGACAGATCTGAGTAGTTTTCTTCGGTTTTCCGCCGGTCCTCTAGTGTTGGGCATAATCCTGGATAAGGTGTTTGCGACCCTTGCGCCTTTTTGGGCAACTGTTTTGATGTGCAGGCCCATTTTGCAGTTCCTCTCAATGATGACTCCGAGATATTTTAGGTGTTCTTTTGTTTGGATTTCTTCATTTTCGACTTTCACCGTCACCGATTTTATTTTTCGTCCGCCGTAGAGTAGGACCGCTTCTGTTTTTTGTGCCGCTATTGTGAGGTCACGCTCTTTAATGGCTTCAGTGATGCGACTAATAGCCATGTTTGTTATCCATTTCAGATCTTCTACGGTTTTTGCTTCAGTAATGATTGCGGTGTCATCTGCGTATCCGATGATCGTCACGCCATCTGGCAGGGATTCTCTTAAGACGATATCATACAGAACGTTCCATAGGGTCGGTCCAAGAACGCTCCCCTGCGGGACCCCGCGGGTGCATCTCAGTCTTTCCTCGTTCCTTCCAACAACTATAAACCTGTCCTCGAGATAACTTTCAATTATCCTTCTCAGGTATGGGGATATGCCTTTTTCTTCCAGTTGTTCTACGATCAGCCTCCAGGAGGCCATGTTGAAGGCATTTTGGATGTCGACCGTGGTTAGCATTTGCAGCTTTCTGTTTGATCGGTGCTTGCCGATATTCGAGTCCACTTTGCGTCTGATTACTCCAATGGCGTCAATGGTGGATCTGCCCTTGGTAAAGCCGTATTGGTTCTCGCTCAGAGGGCCCTTTTCCTCAAGTTCGTTGGTAAGCCGATACACTATTACCGATTCAAAGAGCTTTCCCAAACAGTTTAGTAGGCACAGTGGTCGGTATTTCTTTGGTGCATTTGGATCTAATGTCTTCTTTTCCATCAGTCAACAGAACACAATTGAAAGCTTCCGCAACAGTATGGTACATAGGTATTCTTTAACCACGATCGAATAAACTACGGGCTGAAAAATTCCCGGAGGGACGGACCCAGCTTGTTTCACTCATATTCTTCCCAGCGAAATAACCACTTAACTACCTAAAAAAACATACGCAAGGCTAGAAAACTACTGTCCGTGAGTGGGCACCTTTGCAATGTTTTTGTTTTGTTCTTTGGAGACGCTAGGGCTGTGAAAATGAAATTCAATTTTTCCGTTAGAAAAAGATTTATTTCAAACAATCAGACGAAAACTTTTTCCAAAGAAAATGTAAACAGCATCGCCGGAGACAAGAATAATAATTCATGCCTGGCTTCATAGCAATAATTAACGTTTAATGAAGTTATTCGTATCATTCAAAATACCCGAAGACACCCTTACAGTGTCTTCGAGTATTTCGGGCGAAGGTCAGGTAGTTAAGTGATTATTTCGCTGGGAAGGACGTGAGTGAAAAAGGAAAGTAAGGTCTCCTTTTGATCCTTGAATAAAGCGCAAGCTTTCCTGAAAGATGGAGACCTCTGCTCCAAAATTTCCTCGGACAAAAACCGCGTGTTTCAACGTAAATCTTTTTCGAGCTTGAAAAAAAACATATCAAAGGAGTATTCGGATCAAATTTTTGTGCTCTGGCTTATGGTTTTAACAAAATAGGTTTATCGATTAAAATGAAAAAGTTGTGACCTAAAACTGACACAAGGTCTGTAATTTTTTATTGAAAAGTGGTTTTTTAGACTTTTCTTGGAAACGAAGCCGAAGGTGGGAAAATGACCCACAGAACCTTGTTGGAAATGATGTGTAGGATAACGTTGTTATGGTTACTGAATGTTATTGACTGTGAAAACTCCCAAGTTCTAGGATTCAATATTTTTTCATTCTAGATTTAACTTTCGTGAAAATACTGTCTTCTCAATATGTTGTTACTTTTTATAAGTTGTCTCTTCTTTATTAACTAGATTTTACATGATGAGATCTACCTACCCTGAGCCGTTGTCAGTGTTTTTCTGGTGCACCCTGTATATCAATAGGTATGTATAAGTAACTTAGATAGGAGGGTATGGAAGGGTGTTATAAAGGAGGGTAACGCCGACCCCAAATAAGATTAAGAAAAGGTGCAGTAAAAGACGAAGAATATTTATGAAAGTACCTACATATCGTCATCCCAAATCTCTTTCTTTAGTCTAAATAAATAAATAAAAAACGGACTGACGAGGTTTGCTATTTGGGGTCACAATATGTAAGTAGACCTACTTAGCCTACCTAAGTAGGTCTACTATAAATATTCTTCTTCACGCATCTCATACACTTAGGGTCGAATGCACAGTCGTACCTTAATGATTGGGAATTCCTTTTAGTGCTTTCCTAAAATTCATATGCGTAGTGGATCCTAAACTCCTCCTGGTTACGCAAGCACGGTTGGTCCAGTGGTAACGCGCTTGCTTGCCATGCAGAAGGTCCCGGGTTCGAATCCCACCATCGACAAAAATTTGTACTCGTTTTTCGATTGCAAATATTTCAACGGGTTACTTTCTGGCGTTCTCGTGTTGACCCAGCACCTAAATGGGAAGTATAGTGTCTCTTCTCGCCCATCTGATGAGAGGCATACTACAAAATATTTATATTTTGACCAACTTCGTCAACGCTTGACAAACCATTCGGTTATTTATTATTTTTTTTAAAAAAAAGAGGTGGATATTTGGTTTTGGCTACAAATTTTACGAGTGGACTCAACTTTACACTCAACTTTTTTTTAAGAGGTTTGACAGAGGGAACTGTAACTGCAGCTATGGTCTTATCGTCCCGAAATCGAAGAGAGAAGAAAGACAGGATAGGAAAAAGCCAGCCGTTCCGAGAACGAACCTCATCCGTTCAGGATAAAAACAAACATTATCCGTTCAGGATAAAGTCCGCCCCGGGCGGGAATTGAACCCGCGGCCTAGCCCTTACAAGGCAGACGGGGAACCACTAATTTTAAAAAAAAAAAAAAAAAAAAAAAAAAAAAAGCGCAATGTGTATTTCCGACTTTCTTTTACGTTTTAATTTCAATACACTGACTGATGTGCAGAAAATTTGGAACAGATTGACTTTAAAATGGCTGTAACAGTGTTCAATGAAAATTGAAAACTGTCCTGTTTTTTTGCATTCCGGTGTATATTGTATCCATAGCAACTAAAAATCAATCGAAACTGGTCGATGGCAAATGAACGCGATAAGTACCTATCCAAACAAAAGAAAAGAAAATATATAGAAATTATTTTTTTCATTTCTGAGCTGTCAATGTGAATCTGACCAAGTAAACAATGTAATTTTAATATTTCTCGTATTTTTCCTCAATTAATTGATCATAAAATTAAGTTGTTAGTAGCAGAAAAACTTTGATAGGTGAAAACTGAAAAATCGAAAGTGGCCTATGACGAACAGACGCCATTAGTATTAAAACAGAAGAAAATAAACAACATAGGAAAATGGATACCTTAAGGAAATAGGAAGCCTTAAGGAAAAAGGAAAACTTTATCATTTAGGAACGACTGTGCATTCGGCCCTCAGACTCTTCGACTTCGGGATTTGAGCATTTTTCAAAATGCACAATCCGCGGTCTGGCTTTTCTTGATTTCACACCGCGGAGTGAGCAGTTTATTCGTTTTTCTCATGATGCTCAGTGGCCAATTTCAGCGATTCAGCTTTTCCATAAATCCAGTCCGCGGACTGAGTTATTTACAGTTGCTCAGTTGCCGAATTTTGGGGATTGAACAAATGAACAATTTGCATTTTACACACCGCGGAGAGAGCAGATTTTTCGCTCATTTAGCAAATTCGGGGATTGAGCCTAACATAGGTATGTACAAATAAATAAACACAAGTTGTTGTTAACTTATTTTGGTACACACACACACTTGTTAAAACAATCAAATCAAATCGTTAATTATTTATTTGTGGTAAAGCAGAGCCTTTTTACAACTTTTTGTGGATATCACAGCATTACTTTCCTTCCTTTGCAATGGGGCTCAACCAAATGACAATTTTTTTCGAGGTAGAGTCCTATTTCGATGTAAAAGTACCCAAAAAGTGCATTGGCGCACTCAAAAACATCCAAAACGGTCCCTAAATCCCCTAAAATGTCGCTCAAAGGTCGCAAAAAAAAATAACGTTGAACTGACGTCATCCGACCTCGCATGAACTGACGTCACATCACGAAAAAATGGCTGCCCACGAAAATTTTGTGCGTTTCAAAATTCAAAAATTTCAAACGAAGATTTCTCATCTTAGGAAGCCTCAAATGAAATTTTAAGCATTTCTATTGAGATCAACGTGTTTCGAACTTCCTTTATCAGCGAAGAAAAAAAAAGTGGTTGAGCCCCATTGATTTCCATTTTACAAGAATCTTTAAACGCTGGTAATGCCGCCACTGGTCGCTACTCGATTTTAAAGTAGCTACTTCACGAGGGTGAGTGCACCCCGAACTCCAAGCACAAAGCCGAAAAAACTTCGACCGCACCGGGAATCGAACCCGGGACCTCCGTGATACCCACTCGGCCACAGAGGTTGCTTCACTTAGTAAAACATTTAAAAGAATTTTAGAGTTGGAAATAAAAACTCTTTTTTACTTTCCTTATCCTATAGGAAGGAAAGTAATGTAATCGGGTCAAAATTTCGATGGTCAGTTTTTAATGCCAAAACACGTTTTGAGGTTCCTAGAGCCTAAATCCAAAGTTTCAGTCATTGGTCCGTGTGTCTGTGTGTCTGTCTGTCTGTAAACAAAATATCTCGAGAACGGTAAGAGCTAGACTTGAAATTTGGTATGTAGATGTCAAATGTGACAAGGATACGACACGAAACTTTTGGTAAAGATCGGTGCAACGGTTGGCGGCATATTACCGCTTTTTGGTGGTTTTCGGTGTAATTTAACAATATATTGGGAACGGTATGAGCTAGAGGCTGTGTTTATGAACAGGGCTGAGATGAGCTCGGACGAGGTGAGATAGGATATTGTTTCTACAGTTTTGCATTGGAGTGGTAACTTAAGCGAGGATAACGTGGGATTGTTGGGCTTTTTTTCTAACCCTCTGTCCCGGCGGCAATTTTTAAAATTTATTTTATATTTATTTTTGTTTGCTTTGTAATTCGCTTGTTTGTAATATCTGATTTAAATGAAAAGTATAATATAAACGTGCAAACTAGAGATAAAAAGTAAAAAATTAATTCAGATTGTACGCGTTGCGGAAAAAAAATTAAAATTTCAAATTTCCCGCCAACTTTACACGCTCATGAAGGCTCTGTGTTAAGTTACCACATCATTTTCCACTTGCCAAGAACATCTCAGAATGGCCTATCTCAGCCCTGTTCATAACCACGGCCAGAGACTTGAAATTTTGTATGTAGTTCACAAATGTAACAAGGATGCACCTCAAAACGTTTGGTCGAGATAGGTGCTGCGGTTGGCGGTGTTTTGACCGCTTTTTGGCGGTTTTCAGCTATACCGACTAAACGGTTAGAGATATTGTAAAAGTTTGGCTATAAGAACAAGAACATCCAAAATAAGCATCATTCAATAGGATGAGGAAAGTCGTGTGATGTTCACACCAGATTTTTTTTTTCTCAAGAACATCCAAAATAAGCATCATTCAATAGGATGAGGAAAGTCGTGTGATGTTCACACCAGATTTTTTTTTTCTCTCTCTCTCTCTCATGATGTTTTTAATCTTATTAGTTATTTCAAATGGCCATTTCGCCTATTACGGCACGATCAGTGTTATTCTTAAGGAGAATATCATAAAACAAAAAAGAAGAACCCATTGACGACGCCGTGACAGGCGAAATGGTCATTTCAATAAAAAAAAAAGATTTCTTACTTCTTTAAGCTTCTTCTTATCATTTAAAATATAAAAACTTCATTCTTACTTCTCTAAGCTTCTTCTTACTGACGTCATCACGAAAAAATGGCTGCCCGCGAAAATTATAGGGGCTCAACCAAATAGCAATTTTTTTCGAGATATAGTCCTATTCCGATGTAAAAGTACCCAAAAAGTGCATTGGCGCACTCAAAAACGTCCAAAACGGTCCCTAAATCTCCTAAAATGTCGCTCAAAGGTCGCAAAAAAAATAACGTTGAAGCAGCCATGGTTTACGACCTGGCATGAACTGACGTCATCACGAAAAAATGGCTGTCCGCGAAAATTATAGGGGCTCAACCAAATGACAATTTTTTTCGAGATAGAGTCCTATTCCGATGTAAAAGTACCCAAAAAGTGCATTGGCGCACTCAAAAACATCCAAAACGGTCCCTAAATCCCCTAAAATGTCGCTCAAAGGTCGCAAAAAAAAAAAAAAATAACGTTGAACTGACGTCATCCGACCTCGCATGAACTGACGTCACATCACGAAAAAATGGCTGCCCAGCGAAAATTTGTGCGTTTCAAAATTCAAAAATTTCAAACGAAGATTTCTCATCTTAGGAAGCCTCAAATGAAATTTTAAGCATTTCTATTGAGATCAACGTGTTTCGAACTTCCTTTATCAGCGAAGAAAAAAAAAGTGGTTGAGCCCCATTGATTTCCATTTTACAAGAATCTTTAAACGCTGGTAATGCCGCCACTGGTCGCTACTCGATTTTAAAGTAGCTACTTCACGAGGGTGAGTGCACCCCGAACTCCAAGCACAAAGCCGAAAAAACTTCGACCGCACCGGGAATCGAACCCGGGACCTCCGTGATACCCACTCGGCCACAGAGGTTGCTTCACTTAGTAAAACATTTAAAAGAATTTTAGAGTTGGAAATAAAAACTCTTTTTTACTTTCCTTATCCTATAGGAAGGAAAGTAATGTAATCGGGTCAAAATTTCGATGGTCAGTTTTTAATGCCA
>NW_007378734.1:0-4023 GCF_000475195.1 Diaphorina citri
GCTGAAAGCTGCCCCTTCCCTGTTCAGCTAGAAAGAGAAATCAGTGGTTCAGCTTTACAGTCTATATTTATAGAATTTCAGAGAAACGCCATCGCCAATTTGGTTCCATTGGGAGAAGGAGCACAAGTATTGAATTGAACTATTCAGAGTATTGAATTTGGAATTGAAACATTCAGAGAACAATCCTATTGAATTGAACAAAACATCTCTATAGCAGGAAACTCGAGCTTGAAAATCTGAATGCTTGGGAGTAATAATATGCTTAACAATATTGGCATTGTTGACTTAAAAGTTCATCACGACTTTATTTGGTTTGAACTTGTGGGAACTTTCTCTCGGATGGCTCGGGTACCATTTTATTAGCACTACTTAACGCTCCTTTAACTTCTGAACGGTCTTAATAATTTATTTGACCAAGTTCTGTAAAACTATTTTGCTTGTTTGATAGGAACAAATCACCTGGAGACAGAATGTGGATAGGGTAATATAGCCTGAATAGAAGAAGCTATCTGTAATTTAATGTAATGATAGGACTTTTTTGATGATTTACTGCACACCTGCTAAGGCTTTTGCCTCTTATTAACCTCACTCAGTCTGAGTGGGCCGGGAAAAGCTACCAGCACGAGATTGCCCAGATTGACTGCAGCTCTTGAATAAATTCTTGGTTGAAGTTCTTGAAATGTCTGGGGTTTTGTATACTAGGAGCAGCGATCCTATTCCATTTAACGCGTTTTTTCTGATTCCTTGAGTACTGAAAGGTTTCAGATCGTAAGTTCTGCATTGTATTGGGTTACAGATGGTGGTGTTTAGGTTCTTGATCTTAATGCTTTCTTTATCTTGCCTTATATTCCTTTAAAGTTTAAAGAATAGATACTCATACCTATTTACCAAAGTTTACATATAAAAGGAAACATTCAAATCCTCAAATCAATAGAGTCCCGAAAGCGAAGAGAGAGGGAAGACGGGATGGGATAAAGCCAGCTGTTCCGAGAACGAACCTTATCTGTTTAGGATAAAGTCCGCCCCGGGCGGGAATCTTAGCGCTTACGCTTACAAGGCAGACGCGCTACCAACCAAACTAACTAGGCTGGCTTATACAGGGTGTCCCGCGAACGACTGTACAACGCTTGAGGGTTGATGCAGGACCTAAAGGGCTACCAGAAAAAGCTATCTGGACAGATCCGATTTTCAACAGGGGCGGAGTTATGAAGGATTTTCTGTTTTTCAACATTTTTCATACCTTGTCCCCTTAAAACGCCTTTATCTCTTGAACCAATAAAGATAATAAAAAATTGATTGCACCATTGAAAAGAACACAAAATTTTACTAAAGATAAGATTCCTTGTTTTTGGTAAAACCCTCCCTCAAACACAACCAGAGGCTTGAGAAAAAAGATTTTTTTTGTATCTTCTTTAAACAACCACCATCTTTTCATATCTAGATTTTCCTTCAAGTTTCCACTGAAATCCATTGAATTTCCTCCTGATAGAAAAGTAACCACCTTTTTGTCCTCCTTTAATTCCCATTAATCTTGAATTTCTGAGAAAATCCATTATTTTACGGAGATATATTACACGATACAAGGGAGAACCCGTACCAATTTCCTACGTTTACATGAATCCCTGTCCACCCTGTTTCTTTCTATCGCCGCACCGAATTTTCCTCCCAAAAACAATACGAACAACAAAACAAGTAACACAACAACAACAACACAACAACAACAACAACAACAACAACAACAACAACAACAACAACAACAACATCAATCAACCAACAACAACAAACAACAACACAACAACAACAACAACAACAACAACAACAACACAACAACAAAGACGAACAACACCACGAACAACACCACCACAACCACACCAACAACAACACGCAACCAACACCACCACCACCACCACCAACACACAAAACAACAATCAACACAAGCAACAACAACAACAACAACAACAACAACATACAACAACAACAACAACAACAACAACACAACAACAACAACAACAACCACAAACAACAACAACCAACAACAACACCAACACCCAACACAACACACCAACAGCCAACACCACACCAACACCAACACCAACACCAACACCAGCAACACAACACCAACACAACACCAACACCAACACCAACACCAACGACCCAACGACCAACAACCCACACCAACACAAACCACCACACCAACACCACACCAACACCACACCAACACCACACCAACACCAACACCAACACCAACACCAACACCAACACCAACACCAACAACACCAACACCAACACCAACCCAAACACCAACACCAACACCAACAGCCAACACCAACCCAACACCAACACCACACCAACACCAACACCAACACCAACACACACAACACCACACCAAACACCAACACAACACCCAACACCAAGCAGCGCGGAGACACCAACACAACACCCAACACCCAACACCAACACCAACACCAAACACAACACCAATCACCAACACCAACACCAAACCAACACCAACCAACACCACACCAAAACAAAACAACAACAACAACACACAACAACAACAACTACATTATTAAGATCAAAGAGGGGGGAGGGGTGGCCGGGGCCTCATCGCGCGACCCCAATTTTTTCGGAGTCTGACAGTAAAAGAGGAGAAAAATGTAGCTCGAGGAAGGGGGGGGGCTCGGCCACCACCATCTATAGTTGGTGTTATGATTTTTGTTGTTGTAGTGTGTTGTTGTTATGGAGGAGAGGAGGAGGAGGTAAATAAGGCCGATGCAGCGTGGGAGAAAATTGTATTGTCCACCGTCGTTGTTGTTGTGTTTGTTGTGGTTGTTGTGGTTGTTGTTGTTGTTGGGTGGTGGTTTTGTTGTTGTTGTTTGTGGTGGTGTTGTTGGCTGTCTGTGTTGTTGTTGTTGTTTTCACTTGTTTTGTTGTTAACGTGTTGTTTTGGGGAGAGAAGAGATTCGTGCGGCGATAGCAAGAAACAGGTGGACAGGATTTCATAGTAATGGTAGGGAAATTGACAGGAATTCTCCCTTTGTAATCGTTAATATCTCTGTAAATACATGTTTCTCAGAAAATTCACCGATAATGGGATTAAAGAAGACAAAGAGAGGTACTTTTCTATCAGGAACATTCATGGGTTTCAGTGCGAAACTTGAAGAAAATCGATTGAAAAAATGGTAGTTTTTTTAAAGAGTACCAAAAAAATCTTTTCCTCAATGCCCTCTGGTTGTGTTTGAGGAGGGTTTAGCCAAAACACAGGAATCTATCTCTTTAGTAAATTTTGTGTTCTTTTCAATGGTGGAATCAATTTTTTTATTATCTTACATTGGTTCAAGCAGAAAAAGGCGCTTTAAGGGCTCAAAGGTATGACAAAATGCTTTGAAAAAACAGAAAAATCCTTCATACTCCGCCCAATTGTTGAAAATCGGATCTTCCCCAGAATAGCTTTTTCTGGTAGCCTCCGCTACTTCTACGGTCCCTGCATCAACGCTCGGGCGTTGTATCAGTCGTTCGGCGGGGACAGCCCTGTATAGATCATGCATTTAGATACTGCAGTCCTGTCTATTGCAGACCTGTGATGGAGTTCAATGAACCATGGCATGTCCCGACTCCCCTCAATTTATAACCGTGAACATTAGCGTAAATATAAAAATAACACGCTTCCTACCTGATAGAGTGGTGTAGCCATGCTAGGGATTCCCGACGGTTGTGCGAAGCTGACCACCCTGTCTAGGTGCGAGACAGTCTGGCGGTCTTGCACACCCCGTCTTTATATAAGGCTGAAGGCCAGATGTCTGCAGACTCTCTGGAATCTTCGGCCTTCTTAAAAGACGGTGTGTGCCAGGCCCCGCCAGATCGTCGTGGACCCATATCATTCTGAACTAGAAGTCTGGCAGAACAGGACTCTCTAGGATCTTCAGTCTTCGAAAAACGCGGGTGTGGCAAGCCCGCCAGGACTGTCTGGACCCAGACAATGCTGTCTCGCACTCACCGGCCGGATTATACGATCGGCTCGAT
>NW_007378734.1:4048-42405 GCF_000475195.1 Diaphorina citri
TCTCTCTCTCTCTCTCTCTCTCTCTCTCTCTCTCTCTCTCTCTCTCTCTCTCTCTCTCTCTCTCTCTCTCTCCTGGGTTGAAAATACTGTTCGTTTGGGTTTTGTCAAAATACTCTTCGTATTATTGTTCACTCTCTCTCTCTTTCGAGAGAGTTTCTCTCTCTTTCGTTCTATTTTGGAAAAGGTTTGACATTTTGTTTCAACGGATCAGTGACGGCTACCCTAGTCTGGGTGTGGGGTCCTCTTCACATCCTTTTACCCCCCTAAAATTCCCCCTCTCAAATTCTCATCATTCGAGACTACCTATAGGTACAAGAATAACATTTCCTCCCAAGTATTTGATGGAAGTATAAAAACCTTCCCTCTATCTCCCCCTTTATCTCCTTCACCTCCTCCTTCCTCCTTCTTTCTCTCTTCCTTTTCCTTTCAACTCATGGACAGAGAAAAGCCCAAGCTGGCGAAGCCGTGTGATGTTCACACACAAAGTTGGAATTTGCTTCTTGCTGGAATTTTTTACTTTTCTTATCCTATAATAAGGAATTTCCAACTTCCTTTTGTATACAGGCCACATATATGCCACATTGGCAGGGACTTTGCGGGCCACATAAATAGGGAAGCATTGTCACACACATAAAACGAAATGGTCTGTTGGAAATCGCTGTGCTACAATAAGGAATGTAGTGATTTTTTTTTTCTAAGGAATCAATGTTTTACCTGGTTTCCTAGAATTATCTGTGTTATTGCTGATGCTGATGAATCAACCATTTAAACCAACCGCAGTTCAGTTCAGTTTTATTGAGCCGAAGTAGGTATTTCTGTGATTCAGGAATGTCGGTTTTCAATGTTCGTAGGAATGCGTGCTCAACTTAGGTAGGTATACTTGTAAGAAGGTACCAGGCATACTTTTAATCGACTTAGAGTAGGTAATGTAGGGGCTAACAAACGAGCCAATAGAATGCCAAAACAATGGCCAATTTCGTCCTTTAAGTTTCTGTGATTCAGGAATGTCGGTTTTCAATGTTCGTAGGAATGCGTGCTCAACTTAGGTACGTATACTTGTAAGAAGGTACCAGGTATACTTTTAATCGACTTAGAGTAGGTAATGTAGGGGCTAACAAACGAGCCAATAGAATGCCAAAACAATGGCCAATTTCGTCCTTTAAAAACGGTTTTTTTTGCAGTAAAAATGTGGTCCAAGTTTCAAGTGAATCGACCCGGTAAATGTAGTCCAAAAATTGGTTTGAATAATTTCAAGTTCCCAACAAAATAATGAATGTTTTTAATTATTATTTTTTTTCCACATAACTTCACAAATGAGGTGCATACTAAGTAAAATGAAAGATTTATATTGCCAGGAATACCAGGATTTTGCATACTGTCTAAAAATTAGTTGCTCGTTTACCAGAGACCTTATGAATGCACCTGCGAACTGCGTTACTGAGGGATTGTTGCAGATGAAAGAATTTGAAATATGTCGTGGCTTTACTGGTAGGCATATTATGCTTTTTTCCTTTCTGAAACCGCAGAGACTACACAGACAGATGAGATATTTTATGTATTAGTGAACATAAGCATTACTTTAAACTTAGTACGATGACAAGAATGGTTCTATGCCAGCTTAGAAATCTTGTCTCATGCAATTGATTTTTTTGAAGACATCTTTTGTTTTGAGAACCCGAAAAAAACCCTCAATTTTAAAGCCCGGAGGCGGAGATACTGTTCGTTCTAGGAACGGCTGGTTTTGTCCTATCCTGTCTTCCTTCTCTCTTCGATTTCGGGACGATAAGACCTTAGCAGTTACAGTTTCAGTTGCCTCTGTCAAACCTCTTAAAAAAAAGACTTCATTTTTCTAATATAATTGGGGGGGCATAAGCCAATAGTTTCATGCTTTCATGTGCTCAAATTATAAGTAGCTTTCATCTGTTAAGGCCATCTCCTGCTAAATTACCCTGTATTCCTTGCTGGTCTTTCCTGCTTGCTGGTAGTGGGAAAGCAGGGAAAATTAGTGTTCCCTTGTGTACTTACCTCTTTGCTGGTGGTAAGGAAATTTCATGTCCTTAACTAACACTAACACTCATATTTGTAAATAAGCACTATTATTATTATTATCTCAATAAACTCATTTTCAGCACAATACGAGTAGGACATTTCAGCAGAATTCCAGTACAATAGTCGGCACATAGGAGTTATTCAGCCTCTGATCATTAAGACAAGTTAACATTTGTATTGTTTTAATTGTTCTCTGACGTTCCTCTTATAGAAATCATACCCAGTAATGAACCTCAGACAGAACAATCTCTTCTTTGTTCGGATTGTTCATTATTCTCTTCGACATAGAATGAACAACATCAGATCAGATAGATGTATAAAATGAACAACATCTATTTTCTGTCGATCAGTTGTTGTGTTGTACAATGTACGACTGTACATACTAACTATACATTTATACATACAATAATTGTACAATTTTACATACCTACCAATTTTATTTAATGGATATTTTAACAACACCGCCGCACAGGTGAAAATAAAATTACTAACCTTTCAAGTTAGCTTGCCTTGTAAGCGCTAGGTCGCGGGTTCGATCCCCGGCGGCGATCGAATACAGAATGTTTCGGTCACGAAAGAAGGGAATCAGAATGGCTGATTTTCTGATGTATTGATACACTCGGTATACACAGGACGCGGTGTGTTTTACCGTTAATTGGAAAGACGTCGAATTACTTCAATGAAAAAAAAAAGTATAAAATCCATATATGTATAAAACCAGCTATTGTGCATATGAAACACAAATCACGGGATATTTACCTTGCCTTCCTATACCTATTGTGTTTATTACAAGTTTATAGAAAAATACAGAGTGTTTTAAGAAGTAAAACTGTGAGTCACACGACTTTTTTTCTTTCTTTTACCTACACCCTGTAATTCGACACCTATGCCTTACTTAAATTAAACAACACTGGTATTGTTTCGTTTTTACTTAGTTGAGCCTAAAAAGTCTCTTTAACTGAATACAAAAAAAAATCATGCTTTGTCTAGGATTTGAACCCACGCTCTCTTGGTTACCAGACGAGCGCCTTTACTGCTAAGCTATCAACTTACATGCCTTTTACATCCAAGCCTATCCAAGAACGGAAAACTTTGGTAAGGAAATTTCCGCCCTGGCCGGGATTCGAACCCAGCACCTCCAGGTTGAGAGTCGGTGCTCTTGACCGCTCGGCCACAGAGGTGGGCATACCTAACCGTTAAATTGTGGCCATAAATTCCCAATCCCTTTTTCGCCTGCCTGAGTAAGAAGTTTTTTAATTTATTATTAAATTTTTAAGCACCATCCCATTCTGTCCCGTATATCGTCCCATCTCGTCCCATTTCTCCATAGGATGGTATCGGCTTTTAATAATCAGTTTGCCTCTCCAACAAATTACCAATAACGGTATTACAAGGGCCCTTAGTTCTATATTGAAAGGAAAAAGGTTTCTGTAAAAATATTACGTAATATTAATATATGTATAAAGGTATAGGTAAATAAGTAATTAAAGTAGGTATGTATAAAAGGGTTAGGTAAATAATTTACCTAAATATTAATATGTATAAAGGTTCTGTAAATAATGTTTGTAAATATTAATATGAAAGCCAAAGGCTCATGCACCTGATGTGAAAGAGAAAGGTAGAGGACGAATTAAGTGTTCTGTTTTGTACCTTGCTGGTCTTTCCTGCTGCTGGTAGTAGGAAAGGAGGGAAAATTAGTGTTCCCTTGTGTACTTACCTCTTGGCTGGTGGTAAGGAAATTTCATGTCCTTAACTAACACTAAGGAGGGAAAAACTCCATCCTGCCATCTTTTTCTGGAAATAAAGAAAGCCCTGAAAAACATTACTCTGTGAAAAGCCCAAAGATACACTGGAAATAGGAAGTAAAAAGAGGGATTGTATTTAACAATGAAAAAGAGGGAGGAAAACCCGTACAACCTCCTAAATCCCCACTGGTCATCAAGTTGTGCTGTAAAAACATTTTATGTCACTCTCAATTTTATCCCCTTTTTTGGGGGAAATTTTCGGGACCTTTCTCTCCCTTTTCCCACCCTCTCCTCCGCTCCTTCCCCTCTTCCTCCACATATTTCTTATCTGTCCAGTAAAGTAATTGAATCAATCATCACAAACTCAAGAAGTGGAGTTGTAAAAGAAGAAAGAAAGTCTTTTTTTTTTATCATCTCCTGATAAAATAAGGAGCATACTCTCCTACTCCTCATTTCTTTCATTCTTGTCTTTCTCTTTTCTGCTTTATGATGCTTTTTGTATGCTTCAGTGTTATTCATGCAATGAGCTGAAGTTTGTATTATCCTCATAAGATTGCCAAGTTTTCAAGCTTCAAACTAAGTCTATGATATTTTGCCAGCCTTGTTAGTCTGAAGCGGGGTCGATTCCCGCCCAGGATGAACTTTATCCTAAACAGATAAGGTTTGCTCTTGGAACGGCTGGCTTTCTCCTAACAGTCCTAACCTGCCATCCTTCTCTCTTCGCTTTGGGGACGATAAGACCTCAGCAGTTACAGTTCCCTCTGTCAAATCTCCTAAAAAAGCAAGTCTGTAATACAATATTCATTGTGGATAATAGATCTCTATTTATACAGACGTTCTCTCTGTCAGAAGTAGTCATAACACTCATAATAGTTACAGTCTATTGAACAAAATACTTGCATTCCTCCTTGCTATACACCAGGGGTCCCCAAACTGAGGGCCGTGAAGACAAGTCAGGGAGGGGCGATTTTTTCTGGTAATTCTTGGTTGGAAAAAAAAAAAAAAAATCTCATCCGATGTACCACCTTTTAACCATCCTTTTTCCTTAATCTTCTAAGGAAAGGAATGCAATTGGCTGAAATTTTCAGTGGTCAACTTTTAGTGCCAAACGACTTTTTAGCAAAATTTGAGATCCTTAGTTTTTCATAGCCGCATAGCGCATTCTTACAATGTATGAGAGATTTTAGTCTTTCTTATCCTATACATACTGGACTCCGCACACAGGAATTTCGTCAGAAAAGACCCCCCATTTATACAATATATGTAATAGAAGGGGGCATGGTACACAAACGTTCTGAGAACCCCTGCTCTATTCTGCCATGACGTACTAAGACCGGTTCTGAGAACTAATCAGAAGTAGTCATAACACTCATAATAGTTACAGTCTATTGAACAAAATACTTGCATTCCTCCTTGCTATAGTCCAGGGGTCCCCAAACTGAGGGCCGTGAAGACAAGTCAGGGAGGGGCGATTTTTTTTCTGGTAATTCTTGGTTGAAAAAAAAAAAAATCTCATCCGAAGTACCACCTTTTTACCATCCTTTTTCCTTAACCTTCTAAGGAAAGGAATGTAATTGGCTGAAATTTTCAATGGTCAACTTTGAGTGCCAAAGGACTTTTTAGCAAAATTTGAGATCCTTAAGTTTTTCATAGTCGCAAAGCGCATTCTTACAATGTAGGAGAGATTTTAGTCTTTCTTTGAAGGGGACATGGGGTGCAATAGTCCTACATACTGGACTCCGCACACAGGAATTTCGTCAGAAAAGACCATGCACCATTTATACAATGTAATGTAATAGAAGGGGGCATGGTACACAAACGTTCTGAGAACCCCTGCTCTATTCTGCCATGACGTACTAAGACCGGTTCTGAGAACTGAATTTTATGACAGCTTCAGTAGTCATCATCGAACTTCCATCGATCTTGGTTAGTTTCCACATCAATCTATGACAACCTGTCAGAGCTTTATTGTCTTTGTGGTAACCTAAAGTCATTTCCAATACATACCAATGTATGGGTAGGATATCGTATAACTGGAAGTTCAATGAACTCTAGAACTTACAAAAGGGGCCTCTACGAGGGCTGAAAACGAACTAGCACATTTCCTTTAAGAAAACCTAAAAACTCTAAAAAGCGGATTTGTGGAACATTTTCTTGTCAAACTTATTCAAAATAGGACAAATTGTTAGTTAGCTTTTTTTTCAAGAGGTTGGAGCTAGCTGTAACTGCTAAGGTCTTATCGTCCCGAAAGCGAAGAGAGAAGGATGACAGGATAGGAGAAAGCCAGCCGTTCCGAGAACGAACCTTATCTGTTTAGGATAAAATTTGCCCCGGTCGGGAATCGAACCCGCGACCTAGCGCTTACAAGGCAGACGCTCAATTATAGGCTGGCGTAGAATACTTAGGTAGGTATTCTATTCCCTTTTTACCTCGCTTTTTCTCGAGGGGGAAATGCGCCTAACATGGGCCCCCCTCACCCGTTTGTGTCTCCTGCGTTTCTTCCTTCTTCTCTGTCGTTCCCGGAACTCCCTGTAAATCCCCCTCCACCCCCCTACCCCATCTTGTCTACTGTTACGCATGAATTTGTTTTTTAATTTCCTGCTCCTAATTATTTATTATATTCTTGTATGTTCCTTGTGTGAGTTGTGTGTATACGCACTCGTGTAAGTATTCAGTATTTTATCAATATGCAGTATTCTAACTGGCTTCTCCCGGCCCCACTCAAGCTGGGATTTAGTTAATTTGAGGAATGTAGCGGTTCTTGTAAGTGCTAGTCCGCGGGTTCAATTCTCGCCCGGGGCTGATAATATCCCAAAGAGATAAGGTTCGTTCTCGGAACGACTAGCTTTTTCCTATCCCGTCTTCCGTCTCTCTTCGTTTTCGGGACGATAAGTCGTCGGAAGTTACAGTTCCCTCTATCAAACGTCTTTTTAACTTTCCAAAGTTGATTACAATTTCATTTCGCCCCTTTCTATTCTTTTCTTTTTTATTGCAATTGCATGTTGTACTGGATAACTGGACAGTAATGTTACAAGACAGCTGATCACGCCATCCACCACTAAGTATCTACATGAATAGCTATAGCGTCTAATAACTACCGAGACATTGAAACCGGTTGTCATCAGCAGAACAAGAAACGACCTTGCCATAATGAGAGAGACGAACACAATGCGACAGTGTTTTCTAGGTACTTAATACAGTGTTGCTATTTACTTAGCTATACAATACAGGCAAGCTATATGGAGTATATGGCAACCATGTTAAAAACAACTTTACTACCAATGTACCTAGTACCTACTGATTGGAAAACACAATGCAACAGTGTTTTCTAGGTACTTATAGAGTGTTGCTATTTACTTAGCTACAATACAGGCAAGCTATATGGAGTATATGGCAACCATGTTAAAAACAACTTTACTACCAATGTACCTAGTACCTACTGATTGGAAATTGGATCAGGAACGGTATGGGCGAAATAGATTTAGAAATTTAATTTATTTTTTCTTGGTTTTAAAATTCTTAAAATATCTTACCTACATATCTTAGCTGATGTGGTAATTTGGTATAAAAGTTGTACGATTTTCCCACTTTTGATGAAATTTGGTAGATGACATTTTTAACACCCAAAGAAAATTTTCTCATTAGAATTCGGTTCCAATAGTGCCCCTATCTGTCTTCTAAGTGACTTCTACAAAGTACAGACTAACTGAACCAATGTTTCTCCCTTTCTCTCATCCCCTGGTCACCTCAATAAACTCATTTTCAGCACAATACGAGTAGGACATTTCAGCAGAATTCCAGTATACAATAGTCGGCATCGGCACAGGAGTTATTCAGCCTCTGATCATTAAGACAAGTTAACATTTGTATTGTTTTAATTGTTCTCTGACGTTCCTCCTATAGAAATCATACCAGTAATGAACCTCAGACAGAACAAACTCTTCTTTGTTCGGGTTGTTCATTATTCTCTTCGACATAGAATGAACAACATCAGATCAGATAGATGTATAAAATGAACAACATCTATTTTCTGTCGATCAGTTGTACAATGTACGACTGTACATACTACATACTACCTATACATTTATACATACAATAATTGTACAATTTTACATACCTACCAACTTTATTTAATGGATATTTTAACAACACCGCCGCACAGGTGAAAATAAAATTACTAACCATTCAAGTTAGCTTGCCTTGTAAGCGCTAGGTCGCGGGTTCGATCCCCGGCGGCGATCGAATACAGAATGTTTCGGTCACGAAAGAAGGGAATCAGAATGGCTGATTTTCTGATGTATTGATACACTCGGTATACACAGGACGCGGTGTGTTTTACCGTTAATTGGAAAGACGTCGAATTACTTCAATGAAAAAAAAAAGTATAAAATCCATATATGTATAAAACCAGCTATTGTGCATATGAAACACAAATCACGGGATATTTACCTTGCCTTCCTACCTATTGTGTTTATTACAAGTTTATAGAAAAATACAGAGTGTTTTAAGAAGTAAAACTGTGAGTCACACGACTTTTTTTCTTTCTTTTACCTACACCCTGTAATTCGACACCTATGCCTTACTTAAATTAAACAACACTGGTATTGTTTCGTTTTTACTTTGTTGAGACTAAAAAGTCTCTTTAACTGAGTACAAAAAAAATCATGCTTTGTTTAGGATTTGAACCCACGCTCTCTTGGTTACCAGACGAGCGCCTTTACTGCTAAGCTATCAACTTACATGCATTTTACATCCAAGCCTATCCAAGAACGGAAAACTTTGGTTAGAAAATGTCCGCCCTGACCGACATTCGAACCCAGCACTTCCAGGTTGAGAGTCAGTGCTCTTGACCGCTCGGCCACAGAGGTGGACATACCTAACCGTTAAATTGTGGCCATAAATTCCCAATCCCTTTTTCGCCTGCCTGAGTAAGAAGTTTTTTAATTTATTATTAAATTTTCCACTGTCCCATCCCATTCTGTCCCGTATATCGTCCCATCTCGTCCCATTTCTCCATAGGATGGTATCGGCTTTTAATAATCAGTTTTTCTCTCTAATAAATAAGCACCATCCCATTCTGTCCCGTATATCGTCCCATCTCGTCCCATTTCTCCATAGGATGGTATCGGCTTTTAATAATCAGTTTGCCTCTCCAACAAATTACCAATAACGGTATTACAAGGGCCCTTAGTTCTATATTGAAAGGAAAAAGGTTTCTGTAAAAATATTACGTAATATTAATATATGTATAAAGGTATAGGTAAATAAGTAATTAAAGTAGGTATGTATAAAAGGGTTAGGTAAATAATTTACCTAAATATTAATATGTATAAAGGTTCTGTAAATAATGTTTGTAAATATTAATATGAAAGCCAAAGGCTCATGCACCTGATGTGAAAGAGAAAGGTAGAGGACGAATTAAGTGTTCTGTTTTGTACCTTGCTGGTCTTTCCTGCTGCTGGTAGTAGGAAAGGAGGGAAAATTAGTGTTCCCTTGTGTACTTACCTCTTGGCTGGTGGTAAGGAAATTTCATGTCCTTAACCAACACTAAGTGAATACCCACAACCAGTAGGTACGCCATTACCCCAGCTGTAGGCCCCTACTTATCAAATTCTTGAACAATGTCGAGGATAAAGTTTCAGCGCTCGGCTGGGATTGAACCAACACCCTCCTGATTACCAGGCGATCGTCTTGACCACTACACCAACAAAGGAGCACCCGTTCTCTGTTATCTTAAGGCTTTTTAGCATATATTTTTCATAATTATTATCGAATCCTTGTTAGATGTGTTTTGTGTTCATTTTGCTCAAGACAAGACTACCTATAGACTAGGGATCCGAAAGAACCGAAGAAAAAGATCCAATCTATTCTCATCGAACCCCCGTCCTCCAGAGTACAAGTCTCTATTATTCACACTAAGCTCCGCGTGATAATGGAACCCTTGTTAGATTGTTTTGTGTTCATTTTTCTCAAGACAAGACTACCTATAGACTATTAGGGATCCGAAGGAAACCAATAAAAAGATCCAATCTATTCTCATCGAACCCCCGTCCTCCAGAGTACAAGTCTCTATTATTCACCACTAAGCTCCGCGTGATAATATTGCAACACTGCGGTCACTCCCACCCAGACTCAAATTTATGATTCCCTCAGGACTCGTTAATATTCCTCCCTTTTCTATCCTTTTCTCTTCCTTCTCCTTTCTCTCCCTCCCTAGCTATTCTTCTGCCTGCACTTCCTTTTTATCCTCTCCTCGTCCTTTCTCTCTACATCCTCTCTTCTCTTTTCCTCTTTCTAACCCCTTTACTATCCTTTCTCTTTCTTTCCTTTTCTGTCCCTCTTCCCTCCCTTTACTATCCTTATTCTCCCTTTCTTATTCTTTACTTCCCTTTCCTCTTCTCATTTCTGATCCCTTTCCTATCCTTTCTCTCCTTTTCTGTCCCTCTTCCCTCCCTTTACTATCCTTATTCTCCCTTTCTTATCCTTTACTTCCCTTTCCTCTTCCTCTCCTTTCTGATCCCTTTCCTATCCTTTCTCTCCTTTTCTGTCCCTCTTCCCTCCCTTTACTATCCTTATTCTCCCTTTCTTATCCTTTACTTCCCTTCCCTTTCCTCTTCTTCTCCTTTCTGATCCCTTTCCTATCCTTTCTCTCCTTTTCTGTCCCTCTTCCCTCCCTTTACTATCCTTATTCTCCTTTTCTTATCCTTTACTTCCCTTCCCTTTCCTCTTCTTCTCCTTTCTGATCCCTTTCCTATCCTTTTCTGTCCCTCTTCCCTCCCTTTACTATCCTTATTCTCCCTTTCTTATCCTTTACTTCCCTTCCCTTTCCTCTTCTTCTCCTTTCCTATCCTTTCTCTCCTTTTCTGTCCCTCTTCCCTCCCTTTACTATCCTTATTCTCCCTTTCTTATCCTTTACTTCCCTTCCCTTTCCTCTTCTTCTCCTTTCTGATCCCTTTCCTATCCTTTCTTTTTCTCTCCCTTTCTCTGCCTCCACTTCCTTCCTATTATTCTCTCTTCTTCTCGTCTTTTCTATTCCTTAGGACTATTTGATAACTCCCCTCTCTTCCCTTTTCCTCACTCCTTTGCATCTATTCTGCCTGCACATCCTTTTCATTCCCTCCTCTTCTCGTCCTTTCCATTTTTTAGGACTATTTAATAACTGCCTTCTCTCGTTCTCTCCCTCCTTCTTTCCTTCTCGCCCTCTTCTCTCAATCCTTCCTCTCTTCTGAGCTCTATTAACTCTCCCTTTTCTCCTTTTCTTTCTCTCCCATTTCTCTCCCATTTCTTTCTCTCCTTCTCCTACCTCCTCTTCGTCAATTCTATGTCCTCTCTTAGAGAAATTCTATGTCCTCTCTTAGAGAAAGCTCTTTTCCATTAATCGAGACTATTTAATTTCCTCTTACTCTCTCTCCCCTTCTCTTTCTCCCTTCCCTCCATCTCTCCCTCCCTCATTTTCACTATCCCTTGCCTCTCTCCTCTTCTTTCACTTCCTCTCCCCACTTTGTCTATCTCTCTCTCTCCTTCTCTTCCTCCACTTTCTCTCACCCCCTTCCCTTTGGCTTGAGTTGGGTGTTGTCCCTTATTATATTTAACATTATGTGCTCTGTCTTCCTCTCTCAAATGAGACATGAGGGAGAGAGAGAGAGAGAAAGAGGTGGGGGGGGGGGTAGAGGATGTGTTTTTTAATGGAATGAGAGGCATGTGAGATTGTGTCCTCTCTCTCTCTCCCTCTCCCTACCCCCGTCTCTCTCCTCCCCCCTCTCTCTCTCGCTTTAATTCTCTTCCGGGAAAGCTCTCTTTGGCCTCTGCACGAAATATGTTCATAATTTTCTGTAAATTATAACAGAAAGGAAAGAAAGAAGAGAGGGAGGGAGACTTAAATGAAGTAATATTGAAGTAAGTGGGTAACTGGACTGTACTATAGTGTTAGTCCCGTAAGTATAAATTTAAAGCTAATATCAACCTGTGTACATGTAGCTGTGAAATCTCGAAAAAGGTGAAAATCAAAATCTTAAATGAGAAGCAAAATGTTCAACTCAATTAAATTGACTTTCATTTCGAAAAGTGACAGCAACATATACGTGTTTTAGGTGCGTGTGTTTTGGCTATCAACTGCTTACCTAAGTCCCCCTAACCTAATAGGGACCTTGTTTAACTTCCCACACAGTAAGTACCTATACTTATTCTGTATACTAACCTCCAAACTTTGCCTTTCTTCTGATTTCAGGTAAGTGAATCTGAACACACCTCATGAACATTTCAACTGGCTTGAGTTGGGTGTTGTCCCTTATTATATTTAACATTATGTGCTCTGTCTTCCTCCCTCAAATGAGACAGGAAAGGGAGAGAGAGAAAAAGGGAGGAAGAGGATGTGTTTTTAATGGAATGAGAGCCATGTGAGATTGTGTCCTCTCTCTCTCTCTCTCCCTCCCTCTCTCTCTCGCTCTAATTCTCTTCCGGGAAAGCTCTCGTTGGCCTTTGCACGAAATATGTTCATAATTTTCTGTAAATTATAACAGAAAGGAAAGAAAGAAGCGAGGGAGGGAGAGAGAGGGTGACTTAAATGAAGTAATATTGAAGTAAGTGGGTAACTGGACTGTACAGACTGTACTATAGTTAGTCCCGGCGTAAGTATAAATTTAAAGCTAATATCAACCTGTGTACATGTTGCTGTGAAATCTCGAAAAAGGTGAAAATCAAAATCTTAAATGACAAGCAAAATGTTCAACTCAATTAAATTTTCTCTCATTTCGAAAAGTGACAGCAGCATATACGTGTTTTAGGTGCGTGTGTTTTGGCTATCAACTGCTTACTTAGTCCCCCTAACCTTGTTTAACTTCCCACACAGTACCTACTACTTATTCTGTATACTAACCTCCAAACTTTGCCTTTCTTCTGATTTCAGGTAAGTGAATCTGAACACACCTCATGAACATTTCAACTATGCACAGCAACATATGCATGTCCGAGTAGATGAAATTTTCAATTCTCACAGCAACATACATATAAATGTATGTATCTCCGAATAACCAGGTAAAAATTTCAACCATCGATTTTGGAAAGGTGATTGTCTGATTAGATGAACTTTTCAATTCTCACAGCAACATACATATAAATGTATGTATCTCCGAATAACCAGGTAAAAATTTCAACCATCGATTTTGGAAAGGTGAGGAGGTGCTTTGAGTTGAGACTCCTTGATTCGCAAGTCGATTTGAAGTGGGTAAGCAAGAGGTTCATTTCTCTCACTGTTTTGTCGAATTTGAAACGCCTTCTCAGACCTAAATGAACAACGCTTTCAAGTGGCTTAATTAGGTTTGTAAGTATTTTGACTTTTTCGACTGAAATACGATTTCACCTTACTTTGTAAAAAAAAAAAAAAAAAAAAAAAAAAAAAAAAGGGGTCTTCATAATTCTTGCTAGTAAATAACACTAGCTACAACTTTTTGCATTCCACATTCACAAATTCACCTTACGTTCTTTGTTTACCAAGAAATTTAAGTTGTGCCTCGTCAGCTCATTTTGATACTGTTAGCCACAAAGGTCAGTTCATTTCCATACCATGTACTAACACTTTTTGATTACAAAGGTCGTCACACTTTTACCCCCTATGTTCTTGCTAGTAAATAACACTAGCTACAACTTTTGGCATTCCACACTCAGAAACTCACCTTACGTTCTTTGTTTACCAAGAAATTTAAGTTGTGCCTCGTCAGCTCATTTGGATACTGTTAGCCACAAAGGTCAGTTCATTTCCATACCATGTACTAACACTTTTTGATTACAAAGGTCGTCACACTTTTACCCCCCGGGTTCGAACCCCGCCCTTCTTTCCCTTATCATTTCATAGTAAAACTCAAAGTTGTGGAATCTGTGAACCCTACGAGACTGTGGGCCCGGGAATTCTGAGTAAAATACACGGTAAATTAGTGCTTCTCAAACTGTGGGCCGCAAGATTTGGAGTTTTTTTTTCAAGAGAAAGATCACAAAACTGTGATGAGACAAAGACTGCAGGCTAAATTTAAGAAAAGAAGAAGAAGAAGAAGAAGAAGAAGAAGAATATTAATATGGGAGCCAAAGGCTCATGCACCTGATGTGAAAGAGAAAGGTAGAGGACGAATTAAGTGTTCTGTTTTGTTCCTTGCTAGTCTTTCTTGCTTGCTGGTATTGGGAAAGGAGGGAAAATTAGTGTTCCCTTGTGTACTTACCTCTTTGCTGGTGGTAAGGAAATTTCATGTCCTTAACTAACACTAACACTCATATTTATGAACAAAATGCTGGCTCTTAAGTTCGTGCTAAGCATAGTCTCAAGGCATTTGATTGGTCAATTTTGACTTGAGACTGATCTAAGAACGATCATTCTTGTTCATAAATACGAGTGTAAGTAAATACTCACAACCAGTAAGTACGCCATCACCCCAGCGGTAGTAATGAAAAAAAAAAAAGTATAAAATCCATATAAGTACCTATAAAACCGGCTATTGTGAATTGTGATCATATGAAACACAAATCACGGGATATTTACCTTGCCTTCCTACCTATTGTGTTTATTACAAGTTTATAGAAAAATACAGAGTGTTTCAAGAAGTAAAACTGTGAGTCACACGACATTCTTCTTTCTTTTACACCCTGTAATTCGACATATGTACCTACCTATGCCTTACTTAAATTAAACAACACTGGTATTGTTTCGTTTTTACTTACTCGAGACTAAAAAGTCTCTTTAACTGAGTACAAAAAAAAAAATCATGCTTTGTTTAGGATTTGAACCCACGCTCTCTTGGTTACCAGACAAGCGCCTTTACTGCTAAGCTATCAACTTACATGCATTTTACATCCAAGCCTATCCAAGAACGGAAAACTTTGGTTAGAAAATGTCCGCCCTGACCGACATTCGAACCCAGCACTTCCAGGTTGAGAGTCAGTGCTCTTGACCGCTCGGCCACAGAGGTGGACATACCTAACCGTTAAATTGTGGCCATAAATTCCCAATCCCTTTTTCGCCTGCCTGAGTAAGAAGTTTTTTAATTTATTATTAAATTTTCCACTGTCCCATCCCATTCTGTCCCGTATATCGTCCCATCTCGTCCCATTTCTCCATAGGATGGTATCGGCTTTTAATAATCAGTTTTTCTCTCTAATAAATTACCAATAACGGTATTACAAGGGCCCTTAGTTCTATATTGAAAGGAAAAAGGTTTATGTAAAAATATTACGTAATATTAATATGTATAAAGGTATAGGTAAATAAGTAATTAAAGTAGGTATGTATAGAGTTTTATGCAAATAATGTAAGTATTAGTATGTATAAAAGGGTTAGGTAAATAATTTACCTAAATATTAATATGTATAAAGGTTCTGTAAATAATGTTTGTAAATATTAATATGAGGGAAAGATTGGATTATTGAAAAGCGTGCCGCGGTGGCGACAATTTTGGGAAGCGCTGCGGTAGATGCATACCTAATATTTTGTTTGTTTCTGTTTTTTATCGTTATTTATTTATTTTAATTATTTCGTTTACGGGGAGAGACGGTTATCAGTTGAGTTTTCTCCCGAGAGAGGGCGAGACGAACGTGCGATGTAAATTTGGACTCTGTTGAACGAACGAAGCGAGCCTGGTAAGTCCTAGGTCGCCTGTTCGATTCCCGTCCGTAGTGACTTTTATCATATAATTATCATAAACAGATATGGTTTGTCCTCAGAATGGCTGACCTCGCTTATCCTGTCCTCCTCTCATCGATTTCGCTGAATACGGGACCCCTTTTGTTGCAGTTTCCTCTATCAATCTCTCTCTCTCACTCACTCTCTCTCTCTCACGCTCTCTCTCACTCACTCTTTCTCACTCTCTCTCTCTCTCTCACTCTCTCTCACTCTCTCTCACTCTCTCTCTCTCACTCTCTCTCACTCTCTCTCTCACTCTCTCTCTCTTTCTTTCTCTCTCTCTCTTTCTCTCTCTCTTTCTCTCTCTCTCTCTCTCACTCTCTCCCAGCGGTAGGCCCCTACTTATATCAAATTCTTGAACAATGATGTCGAGGATAAAGTTTCAGCGCTCGGCTGGGATTGATCTCACGGCCTCCTGATTACCAGGCGAGCGTCTTGACCACTACACCAACAAAGGAGCACCCGTTCTCTGTTATCTTAAGGCTTTTTATATATTTTTCATAAGTATTATCGAATCCTTGTTAGATGTGTTTTGTGTTCATTTTGCTCAAGACAAGACTACCTATAGACTAGGGATCGGAAAGAACCGAAGAAAACGATCCAATCTATTCTCATCGAACCCCCGTCCTCCAGAGTACAAGTCTCTATTATTCACACTAAGCTCCGCGTGATAATGGAATCCTTGTTAGAAGTGTTTTGTGTTCATTTTATTTAAAACAAGACGACCTAGACTAGGGATCCGAAGGAAACCAATAAAAAGATCCAATCTATTCTCATCGATCCCCCGTCCTCCAGAGTACAAGTCTCTATTATTGACCACTAAGCTCCGCGTGATAATATTGCAACACTGCGGTCACTCCCACCCAGATCCAAATTTATGATTCCCTCAGGACTCGTTAATATTCCTCCCTTTTCCCTCCCTTTACTATCCTTTTCTCTTCCTTCTCCTTTCTCTCCCTCCCTAGCTATTCTTCTGCCTGCACTTCCTTTTTATCCTCTCCTCGTCCTTTCTCTCTACATCCTCTCTTCTCTTTTCCTCTTTCTAACCCCTGTACTATCCTTTCTCTTCGTTTTTGTCCCTCTTCCCTCCCTTTACTATCCTTATTCTCCCTTTCTTATCCTTTACTTCCCTTCCCTTTCCTCTTCTTCTCCTTTCTAACCCTCACTCTCTCTCTCACTCTCTCTCACTCTCACTCTCACTCTCACTCTCTCACTCTCACTCTCACTCTCACTCTCACTCTCACTCTCTTCTTACTCTCTCTCACTCTCACTCTCACTCTCACTCTCTCACTCTCACTCTCACTCTCACTCTCACTCTCACTCTCTCTCTCTCTCTCACTCTCTCTCACTCTCACTCTCACTCTCTCTCTCTCTCTCTCACTCACTCACTCACTCACTCACTCTCACTCTCTCTCTTCGAAACAAAAAGAGAGAGAAAAATAGGACGAACGAAGAGTTTCCAGAAGGGGAGAATTTTCAACATTTTTTTTTTTTAGGCTTTAATGGCAGGATTCTCACACTGTGAGCTCTTCCACCCAACCAAAATAATGATATCTGGACTGCCACTGAGGCATGCCACTTTTGCCGACCAATACGAATCTCGACTATATTATCAGCATATTATATTAATTAATATATCACTCCGTACTCTCACATATGCTGCCCCCAGACCATATTCCATATACTCTTTATCTTTGACCGTCCTTGTTGCTCCCAAGGAAACTATTTGGACTTGTGGCGTATTCATTTACTTCAAGTTTGTTGAAACTAGAGATGTGTGAAGAGTGAGCGAGTTAAAAAGAACTACTCTTTTTAGTGAAGTACTCGGTCACTGAATCAAATCTCAACTCCCTATACAATGTATATGCATGTATGCCGTAAGTAACATGTCTTAGGATCTGTGGCTGATTCAGTGAGTAGTTCAATGAAAACAGTAGTTCTTTTTATATGGTTTTTACTGAACTAGAGATCTATCTTGTTTGGGTCAAATCTTTTGACTAGCTTTTGAGCCACTTGTATTGGTACGATTGATTTAAAATTTTGGCTCAGTTATGTATCTTTTTGATCACTCAGCATTCACTCTTAATACATCTGTAGATCAGGAAAAATCCGGGGGAAAATAGCTTTCAAAATTCTGCGTATGAGAAAACCCCTGTTATGTATTCAGCATGGAGTGGAAGGGACAAGCCTGGGCAAATGATAAGCATTTATGCAACGTGAAAAAAACAGACCAGAGGCCATTTTACCCCTCCTAGTACTGATAATTTTACCCCCCTCCTGCCCTACTACTGTTTACTGATAACAACTGATAAGGCAGCTTTAGCTGGAAACGTTTCTAGTAAAGTTCAAGTAGTGATTTTGTAACGTGATTGGCTTTACTTCCCTTCCCTTTCCTCTTCTTCTCCTTTCCTATCCTTTCTCTCCTTTTCTGTCCCTCTTCCCTCCTTTTACTATCCTTATTCTCCCTTTCTTATCCTTTACTTCCCTTCCCTTTCCTCTTCTTCTCCTTTCTGATCCCTTTCCTATCCTTTTTTCGACCTCTTTTGAGATAGCTATTAAGAATTAAGAGGTTTCATTTTCGGACTTGGCTGCCGTTAAGGTATTTGTGTAAATGAATGCGTAGTTTTCTTTCAACAATTTATTGAATTTTCTTCAATTTGTGAATTTAAGTTGTAGAGATGAACGACCGTGTAAAGCTACTTGAAAATAGGAAAAATAGTGACTTTGAAAACTAATAATAGTAATTTTTGTAGAGACTATTAATTTGGGAGGACCCATCCTTTCCTATCCTTTCTCTCCGTTTATGTCCCTCTTCCCTCCCTTTACTATCCTTATTCTCCCTTTCTTATTCTTTACTTCCCTTCCCTTTCCTCTTCTTCTCCTTTCTGATCCCTTTCCTATCCTTTCTCTCCGTTTCTGTCCCTCTTCCCTTCCTTTACTATCCTTATTCTCTCTTTCTTATCCTTTACTTCCCTTTCCTCTTCTTCTCCTTTCTAATCCCTTTCCTATCCTTTCTCTCCTTTTCTGTCCCTCTTCCCTCCCTTTACTATCCTTATTCTCTCTTTCTTATCCTTTACTTCCCTTTCCTCTTCTTCTCCTTTCTAATCCCTTTCCTATCCTTTCTCTCCTTTTCTGTCCCTCTTCCCTCCTTTTACTATCCTTATTCTCTCTTTCTTATCCTTTACTTCCCTTTCCTCTTCTTCTCCTTTCTAATCCCTTTCCTATCCTTTCTCTCCTTTTCTGTCCCTCTTCCCTCCCTTTACTATCCTTACTCTCCCTTTCTTATCCTTTACTTCCCTTCCCTTTCCTCTTCTTCTCCTTTCTAACCCCTGTACTATCCTTTCTCTCCTTTTCTGTCCCTCTTCCCTCCCTTTACTATCCTTACTCTCCCTTTCTTATCCTTTACTTCCCTTCCCTTTCCTCTTCTTCTCCTTTCTAATCCCTTTCCTATCCTTTCTCTCCTTTTCTGTCCCTCTTCCCTCCTTTTACTATCCTTATTCTCTCTTTCTTATCCTTTACTTCCCTTCCCTTTCCTCTTCTTCTCCTTTCTGATCCCTTTCCTATCCTTTCTCTCCTTTTCTGTCCCTCTTCCTTCGTCTGCTGCGGAATTTTTAGTGTTCTCTTGGTACATACATACGTTTCTAGTTTTGCGTTGTAGATGTGTATAAAAAAGAAAATAAGTGTTCTTGTGAGTGAAATTTTCCCCATTTCCGGGCCATTGTAATTTTTTTCGACCTCTTTTGGATTAGCTATTTTAAAAGAGGATTAATTTCCGGAGTTGGTAGCCGTTCAGGTATTTGTGTAAATGTACTTAAACATTAATTACAAATAAATATTATTCTATTCTTTTCGTCTTCTATTCTATTTGTGTAAATAAATGCGTAGTTTTCTTTGAACTCTTGAATTTTCTTCAATTTGTGAATTTAAGTTGTAGGGATGAACGACCGTGTAAAGCTGTAAAGCTACTTGAAAATAGGAAAAATAGTGACTTTGAAAACTAATAATAGTAATTTTTGTAGAGACTATTAATTTGGGAGGACCCAGGAAAGGAGCTTCAGAAGAGGGGAAATTTCGAAAGGAAAATGGAAAATACAAATACAACTCTGGTAGTGAAAGCAACTCAAGGGATGCATTGTAACTCTTGTCTCTCTCAAACTGTTGCCAAGATTTCCTTTGGAATGGCTTTCCAATAGGCGCTATCAAGCTATAATACTTTGTTAGATTTCCTAAATGGGGTTAGGAACTCTCAGGCCATGCTTTGTCCTTTGGATTTTCTAAAGGGTTTACCATTCCAATTGTCTTTCAGTTTCTTAGCCCTCTGCCTTTTTGATTATGAAACACCTTTGCTCTAACTTTCTAACCTTATCTAACTTTCTAGTGCGCTAGTTTTGTAAACTACTTATTATGTACTTTTTTCGTTAATACCTATTTTTAAACAGTAATTTGATGCATTTTAACCTTGTACGTAGAGACAAATTGTTCAAGAATTTGAATTTGTTTAATGGTTTCATCAATTGTCAAGATGTCTTGTGCTAATAAAATTAACTACTAATAAAAGTGACTACTAACTTTTTTTAACTCGAACGATCAGTTCCCCTTTTTTGCCCATCATCGAACTCTGGAGCGTAAAGTGAAACTTTGAAAACCTTCTGGGGTTTGAATGGAAGGATTTTAGATTGCCACCGCCAGAATGTACACAGCTTCTGAATACTTCGTCGGTGAGGATGCAATCCACTTTCAATACTCCCCAACACTTCCTCCAGGTAATATTCCAGTGTTTTTTTATTATTTTAAAATTATTGAATCCAAATATAACATGCAAACCTATCCCACATTTAAGAGGATGCAATAAAACTAGAGTTTATAAAACAGAATCGTAATGCTCTCGCTTTTATCCGCAAAATATCCAGCTCATAAAAAATCCTTTGAGCTGAACAAGGAACTAGTTTGCCCCCCAATACTGCATTGGTCTGCATCAGCATTTTGAAAAGTTATCTTTTGAAAAACTTCAGCAAATCCTGGGAATTCAGAGCTTTCATGTCTTATTTCTTCCAATTTATCATCAAAGGCAGCTTCACTTCTCACGTCACTTTCTTCGATTTTGTCCTGTAATTCAGTGAAATTGGGATGTCTACTTTTGTCATCAACATTGTCTTTACTTTGCAGCGTTTTCATGGCAACTTCGGCTGTTTCAACTTTCATGTCTTATTTCTTCCAATTTATCATCAAAGGCAGCTTCACTTCTCACGTCACTTTCTTCTATTTTGTACTGTAATTCAGTGAAATTGGGATGTCTACTTATGTCATCAACATTGTCTTTACTTTGCAGCGTTTTCATGGCAACTTCGGCTGTTTCAAGTGGAGCTATAGAATCATCATTGTTTTTCAAGTCTTTCTGATCATTGACATTTTCTGCAGTTTGTAGTTTACATGGTTCTTCATTTTTCTTTTCCAAATCTGGATTTACTTTTCTGACAAACCGTTCTACAAACTTGACGTTCACTATGTGTCTGACTTTCTCGGCATATTCATTGAGCTGGTCTATTTCCCCTCGGACATATCTGGTTGTGTTGATGAGCTTTGCCATTTCTCTATCGTTTCTAGAAGACCTTTGGTATGATTGTTCAGACATGGAAATGATTAGTTTCTCTGTTGCTTTCTTTACAATCTCGCTGAGTGTTTTTTGTTTGTGCAATAGGTTCACTGTGGATAGTCCGGTGTTGTAGTAGGCGATTTGCATGTGAAGTTTCTCCTTGGACAGCTCGTTTTGTAGCGTTTTCAGTTTAGCTTTGACAATCCCGTGTGTATCTTCGTCAATTGCCTTGGCTATTTCGTTGAGTTCTTGGTTCATGAGTATGAGTTGTTCTTTGATGTCACGAGCTTCTTTCTCGACAACTGCCAGTTGGTCTGCCCCCATTTTCATATCTGTGAGGATTTTTTGGCAGTCTTCTTTCCATTGATGATACTGGTTGATGACTTCTTTTGGTACAGTGAGGACGTCATCTAGTTTAGCTCTTGTGCGACCCCACGGCCAAAACTTTAGGAACATATTCCAAAGAGATTGGAACATTTGTCCACACGAGTGCAGTTTTCACATTACCTCTTGTACTTGGACCGAGGAAAAACTACCATTATAGACTTTACAATATCCCGCTGCTTTGTGGGAGAGAAGATATGTTATTATGATTTGAGTCAGGACGAGGAACTGTTTGAAGGAGAAGGAGACTATCAGTTCGATATGTATCGGATGATGAGGAAGCAGTGTCAGTGAGTAACTTTTTATTACTTTCTATTAGCAATATGTATAAGGACCTATACAAGGTGGGAAATGAGAAAGTATTGCAATCGGTCCAAAATTTCAAAATTGGGAAATGAGTGGAAAAATATCCTTTTAGGGTCCCCTGATTTAGAAAGTTTCATCAATTTGGAAAGTTCTTTTTTTTTAAAGCTAAAAAATAATATGATAAAATTGTTTAGAAATAACTACGTTTTTAAGTTAGGAACGTGGAATCGTGGAATGAAATGTTTTCCATAAATAATGGTTAAAAAAGAGGGATGTTAGGTCATGTATTGGTGCACAATTTGAGCTACATACCTATAGATAATAATGTCAAACTCTTTTGACTTGGCGGGGCGGAACGCTACCGCGCTCCTTAATAAATGGCCTAATGGTCAATGATCCCGACATTTGCAACATACATACATATTGGCATTACGAACCATATTATTCATATCATCTTCATTTATCCCGTCCTCAGAAACAACTGGCAGAATTTCACTCCCAAGAACAACGCTCTTGACATTGATGGCTTGATTGAATCCTCACAGCTTCTTGACGTTGATGGCTTGATTGAATCCTCATAGCTTCTTGACGTTGGTGGCTTGACTCCTCTACCAGACGACAAATAATTCACAGGAACACTTGAGTTCAACACCTGCACCTTCTTCTCAGCATCCTCCACAGACCATTATCCGTTCAGGACAAAATCCGCCCCTGGCGGGAAACGAACCCGCGGCCTAACGCTTACAAAGCAGACGCACTACCAACCAAGCTAACTAGGCTGGCTCAATCAATCAAAACACGAAGTATTTGTAGTAAAGCATAGAGCTTTTTCACAACTTTTGTAGTCTCCTTTACTGTAATTCTGCCAGCCTAGTTATCTTGGTTGGTAGCGTGTCTGCATTGGAAGCGCTAGGTCGCGGGTTCGATTCCCGCCCGGGGCCGAACTTTATCCTAAACAGTAAAGTTGCAATCTCCCAACGGCTAGTTTTCTCCTCTTCGGTCATTGATTTTGGGACAATAAGACCTCTTTTTTACCAGCCTAGTTAGCTTAGTTGGTAGTGCGTCTGCCTTGAAGGCGCCAGGCCGCGGGTTCGGATTTTATCCTGCTAGGATAATGTTCGTTCTCGGAACGGCTGGCTTTCTGGCTTTCTCCTATCCTGTCTTCCTTCTCTCTTCGATTTCGGGACGATAAGACCATAGCAGTTACAGCTCCCTCTGTAATGATTCGACTTAGGTCCAGCCCAGCTTTCTATGTACAAAACCACAGATCTTGATAGCTTTTCTTCATTCTATGTACAATGTACATACAAACATTTGTCTACACGAGTGCAGTTTTCACATTACCTCTTGTACTTGGACCGAGGAAAAAAGATCAATTCCAAACTTTTGAAGGCATTCTGGGATTATTGTGCAGTTTTCACATTACCTCTTGTACTTGGACCGAGGAAAAAAGATCAATTCCAAACTTTTGAAGGCATTCTGGGATTATTGACACTCGAAATTAAAACGATCATTGGTAAAATAAATTCACTTGCTGCTGATAACGTTACGGTAAAATCTAATGAGAGCCAGCAGCACGAATGATTGAAATTAAAACGATCATTGGTAAAATAAAATCACTTGCTGCTGATAACGTTACGGTAAAATCTAATGAGAGCCAGCAGCACGAATGATTCGATTTAGGTCCAGCCCAGCTTTCTATGTACAAAACTACAGATCTTGATAGCTTTTCTTCATTCTATGTACAATGTACATATGTACATAGATTTTATATGTCTTTTTCCTACACTTTTCGCTTTTGGTAGGTTCATTTTTTTTTGTTCTCTAGATCTCTTGTGTCAGGTGGTATCTTCTTCAAGTTAAATTGAACTGTACCCCGAAATGTGTAGATTTTATATGTCTTTTTCTTACACTTTTCGCTTTTGGTAGGTTCATTGTTTTTTTGTTCTCTAGATCTCTTGTGTCAGGTGGTATCTTCTTCAAGTTAAATTGAACTCTACCCCGAAATGTGGCACGCGTCCTATTTTTTCCTGATAAGAAGAATAATGGGGGCTAACCACCAGACAAATCTTGAGCAACATTAATCTCAAGAGAAATACAGAGAAAACTTTTATTCTCTTCTTTTTTCCTCTTTATTTATGTTTTATTCTTTTTTAAATCCTTGAAAGTTGGTAAATTTATTTTTGTCACATTTTACGGAAAGATTGGATTATTAAAAAGCGTGCCGCGGTTGCGACAATTTTGGGAAGCGCTACCGTAAATGCATACCTAATATTTTGTTTGTTTCTGTTTTTTATCGTTGTTTATTTATTTATTTTAATTATTTCGTTTACGGGGAGAGGCGGTTATCAGTTGAGTTTTCTTCCGAGAGAGGGCGAGACGAACGTGTGATGTAAATTTGGACTCCATTGAACGAACGAAGCGAGCCTTGTAAGTCCTAGGTCGCCTGTTCGATTCGCGCCCGTGGCAAATTTGATATCATAACAACTGTAATTTAACGAAGAAAAGTTCAAAGATAGAACATGATTTGTTCACAGTCGACCCATTTCTGGAACGACTTAAGATTTGATGATGAAACTGATATGTACGGTATATGTTCTCAGAACGATTGGCTTTCTCTTATCCTATCTTCGATTTCGGGACCTTCTTTGTCGTAGTTTTCTCTATCAAACTCTCTCTCTCTCTCTCTCCCTCTCCCTCTCTCCCTCCCCCTCCCTCTCTCTCCTAAATTTCTGTTATTTCTTAGCCTGTGTTTGTTTCGCCAACGCCAAAAACACCAACAGTAGAGAAATTTAAGGAAACTTACTTAAATTTCTGTTAAAATAAATGTACCATATTCAATTCTCTCTCTCTCTCCCTCCCTCCCTCTCCCTCCCTCTAAAAGCAAAATACTGATATCTGGTCTGCCCCTGAGGTATTCCGCATTTATCGACCAATACGGATCTTGACTATATTATCAGCATATTAATTAATATATCACTCCGTACTCTCACATAATATGCTGCCTCCAGACCACACTCCATACTCTTTATCTTTGACCGCCCCTGTTACTTCCGAGGAAACTATTTGGACTTGTGGCGTATCCATTTACTTCAAGTTTGTTGAAAACTTGAAACTAGAGATGTGTAAAGAGTGAGCGAGTTAAAAAGAACTACTCTTTTTAGTGAACTACTCGGTCACTGAATCAAATCTCAACTCCCTATACAATGTATATGCATGTATGCAGTGAGTAACATGTCTTAGGATCTGGCTGACTGAGTGAGTAGTTCAATGAAAACAGTAGTTCTTTTTATATGGTTTTTACTGAACTAGAGATCTATCTTGTTTGGGTCAAATCTTTTGACTTTTTGACTAGCTTTTGAGCCACTTGTATTGGTCCGATTGATTTAAAATTTTCTCTTGATACATCTGTAGATCAGGAAAAATCCGGGGGAAAATAGCTTTCAAAATTCTGCGTAGGAGAAAACCCCTGTTTTGTATTCAGCATGGAGTGGAAGGGACAAGCCTGGGCAAATGATAAGCATTTATGCAACGTGAAAAAAACAGACCAGAGGCCTTGCCCTATACGACTGATAATTTTACCCCCCTCCTGCCCCACTACTGTTTACTGATAACAACTGATAAGGCAGCTTTAGCTGGAAACGTTTCTAGTAAAGTTCAAGTAGTGATTTTGTAACGTGATTGATTGGTTTTTTTTTTTTAGTCTGCTGCGGAATTTTTAGAGTTCTCTTGGCACATACGTTTGTAGTTTTGCGTTGTAGATGTGTATAAAAAAGAAAATAAGTGTTCTTGTGAGTGAAATTTTCCCCATTTCCGGGCCATTGTAATTTTTTTTTTGGTCAAAGGACTAAGGGAGCTTGTTTTGCCTTTCACATTTTGTGACCGCTTGTGACTTGTGAGTCGATTACCTACTTTTAAAGGTTCCATTCCACGTCACTATGATCGGATTACCACCTTTAAGAAATGTCTGGTTCATCATTCATCCATCTGTCTTTTGAACGTTTTTGGCTTATGAATTCACTCTCATGTACCCTGTTATTGTTCTGCCCATGTGTTCTGCCCATGTTCATATATAGATAAGAAAAAAATTCGTTCAATATTTTACCATGTGGAAATGTGTACTCAATTTTAACTCCACCAAAAGGTTCAGAATGGGTTAACAAAAGCACTTTTTATCTATCCGGAGCAGAAAAGTCGAAAAGAAAGTACAAAATAGTTCATAACTGTAAACTGTTTTTTTGCTTCTTCTTCTTCTTTTTCTTCTTCGTCTTCTTTTTTCTGCAAAACGCTTGAGTTAAGCTCGGGTTGTTCTCTTTCACGGACGCAAATAAAAAATCAAAATACTACCGCTTAGAAGAAGGAGAACTTCCAAACAATTAGTTCACCCTGTAATCGCTTATAGTTAGTCACGTTGGTAAATTGGTATACTGTACTATCATATTGGCACTGTATACTATTAGATATACAGTAGAACCTTGATTATTTCAACTAATTGGGACCGAGGGTAGTTGGAATAATTGAATTTCCATATAAAACAATGAAAAAGGGGAACATTTAGATACAAAAGAACAAAATGGTTAATGAATACCCTATCTTTAACTGATTTTGGGGTTGAAATAATAGAGAGTTGAAATATTGGAGGTTGAAGTAATCGAGGTTCTACTGTATTGGTACTATTCTGTGAGGTATACGAGAGGTAGTCACCAGTAGTTATCACGAGGAAAAGTGGAACGAATTTCACAGCCACTCTCCAGGTCCTCTTCAGTGCTCTCTAGGTGTGTCTGGTGTGTTTGAACTTCCTTCGTCGGGAAACTTGGGATCCAAAGAGACTCTCCGAGACACTCCGGGTCGAGAGTGACGCAAAACGCACAACACTATCTCTTTTAGGGGTTGGCTCCTGGTTGAATATTTACCCACCTACTGAGCTAATCACTAATCATAATCAAGCACGGATGAAGTAAAGAGGCGAGTGCTCAACTACTAAGAGTATTGTCCGAGACCAGAATTTGAGATCAAAGTTATGCTATTTGAATTCAGCAAGCTGAACAGTCCACACTGCCTCAACAAAATAACAACATAGATTCACCTCGTTCCTTGTCGATCGACGGCCGGTGGACACAGCTTCAGAGTGTGGCCATAACTATTAGAATAGAATAGATTATAATATACTGCCAGCCTTGCTTAAAAAAAAAAAAAAAAAATGTACGAAATTTAAGTATTTATTTCCATTTGTGAAGCAAGAAAATCATCGATAATTTTACGTTGGTTATGAAAATCATAAGCACGATTTCTTACGTCATGCCCAGCTCAGATTTATAAATATCTACAATCATTGTAGGTACCAAGTCCAATCCAAGTCCAATTTGTAACTGTTGGATTCTTTTTGTTGGATGATTGTTCTCATTTTTCACATCAACCGTTTCAGTCCTTTAAGGAATTTCGTTTATTTCGTCTTAAATTCCGGATTTTCCGCTAGAAAACCGATAATAAAGTGTCAAAAGTTGACTTTGCTTTTGGGAACGGAAACGATTCTGACGTCGGCATCGCGCCATCTTGAATTTTCTATGGTTTAGTATAGGCGCTATTACACCAAAAGAGGAGAAACGAGCTTCAGGAAAGAGGGGGAATTCTGAAAGGTAAATACAACTCTGGTAGTGAAAGCAACTCAAGGGGTGCATTGTAACTCTTCTCTCTCTCAAACTGTTGCCAAGATTTCCTTTGGAATGGCTTTCCAATAGGCGCTATCAAGCTATAATACTTCGTTAGATTTCCTAAATGGGGTTAGGAACTGTCAGGCCATGCTTTGTCCTTTGGATTTTCTAAAGGGTTTACCATTCCAATTGACTTTCAGTTCCCAATATTCTAGTGCCCTTTAAGTTTTGTGAACTACATATTATGTACTTTTCGTTAATACCTATTTTGAAACAGCAATTTGATGCATTTTAACCCCGTACGTAGACAAATTGTTCAAGAATTTGAATTTGTTTAATGGTTTTATCAATTGCCAAGACGTCTTGTGCTAATAAAATTAACTACTAAAAAACGGACTACTAACTTTTTTTTAACTCGAATGATCAGTCCCCTTTTTTGCCCATCATCGAACTCTGGAGCGTAAAGTGAAACTTTGAAAACCTTCTGGGGTTTGAATGGAAGGATTTTAGATTGCCACCTCCAGAATGTACACAGCTTCTGAATACTTCGTCGGTGAGGATGCAATCCACTTTCAATACTCCCCAACACTTCCTCCAGGTAATATTCCAGTGTTTTTTTATTATTTTAAAATTATTGAATCCAAATATAACATGCAAACCTATCCCACATTTAAGAGGATGCAATAAAACTAGAGTTTATAAAACAGAATCGTAATGCTCTCGCTTTTATCCGCAAAATATCCAGCTCATAAAAAATCCTTTGAGCTGAACAAGGAACTAGTTTGCCCCCCAAGGACGAGCTCTCTTGTTCCTCCTTTTTAGTCCGTCCTCCTTTTTTTTGTAAGTCAAATATGAAAATGCTTGAAAAACTACTGAAAAGAAGGAAGGGAAAAAATCCTTCTCGGCGTCCTTTTGTGAAAAAAAGTTGCAGGGAATCTGTGAGGAAGAGGGAAATCCTGTAAGAAATATTGTTCTCGGTATAACTGGAGGCGGCTGTGGTGTGGAAAATTCGACACTTTTCAAGTTGACTTGAAACGCCGGACTATGTGAGGAGGAAGCTACACGTCTTTGTAATACTTGAAAAAGAGAAAAAGTTGACTTTTCTTTTAAGTATGTGTGAAAAAACAACAACAACAACAACAACACCAAATTTGGTGTGACTAAAAACTTGATTTTTCAAGTTGACTTGACGAAGAACTTGATTTTTCAATGTGGCCCTGATGAAAAACTTGATTTTTCAAGTTGGCTTGACGAAAAACTTGATTTTTCAAGTTGACTTGAAAAACTTGATTTTTCAAGCTGGCCTGACGAAAAACTCAACTTTCCTTGATAAGTTGACCTGAGAAAAAACTCAACCTCTGAATGGCATCGATTGATTCGATTGCGCCCCGCGCCGCGTTTCAAAAAGGTCGCAACTTGCTTCCAGCAGAGAAACAGAAGAGGTATGAAGGGACGCAATTTATTTTTATTCTTAGTAAAGAGAGGAAAAGGCTTCTTTCTTTCTTATTCTTTTCTTGCTGTTTTTCTTTCTTCTTTCTCTTCTTCATCTTCATCATCATCTTCTTCTTCTTCTTTATCATCTTCTTCTGGCTGTTTCTGTGTTTTATGAGTAGGAAGCTACTTAATTTGCTCCCTCCCTCTCCCTTGTTCTCCCTCTCAGGGCTCTCTCCTTCTCTCCCCTAACGCTTTCTGTCAGGTTCTGGACGATGGGCAATGAGCGACTTCAATTGTCTGCCGCACCTGAGCTAGTTTTTGCTGTTTTCAAAGAGTTTTGATAGAGGGAACTTTAACTGCTAAGGTCTTGTCGTCCTGAAATCGATACGAGAAGGAAGACAGGATAGGAGAAAGCCAGCCGTTCCGAGAACGAACATTTATCCCTTCAAGATAAAATCCGGGCGGGAATCGAAACTGCGATCTAGCGCTTACAAGGCAGGCGCGCTACCGCGCTACCAACTAAGCTAATTAGGAAACTAGGCTGAATTGTGAAAGAAAAAAAAAAAAAAAAACAATACCAGACATGAGATGAGCTCACTGTATGTGTATATAATTTTTATGGAATGCACCTATGCATGTGATGCTTTCCTAGATAATTATGTATTATTCCAGGCTAGAGTAATAAAGTTATTAAAACCTAACGTATCACATGTCATTAGCTCAGGGCACCTGGAACGAAGATCAGGTATGCTCACGGTAAAGAATGCTTCACGAACTTAACGCTTTCTGTCAGGTTCTGGACGATGGGCAATGAGCGACTTCAATTGTCTGCCGCACCTGAGCTAGTTTTTGCTGTTTTCAAAGAGTTTTGATAGAGGGAACTTTAACTGCTAAGGTCTTGTCGTCCTGAAATCGATACGAGAAGGAAGACAGGATAGGAGAAAGCCAGCCGTTCCGAGAACGAACATTTATCCCTTCAAGATAAAATCCGGGCGGGAATCGAAACTGCGATCTAGCGCTTACAAGGCAGGCGCGCTACCGCGCTACCAACTAAGCTAATTAGGAAACTAGGCTGAATTGTGAAAGAAAAAAAAAAAAAAAAAAAAAAAAAAAAAATGTGCTCGTTGCTTCTAAAATTACAGTGTTGCTTCATTTACTATGCAAATACAGTGTTGTCGCATAATTCTTTCCACTTCCACAAGAAGTTCTTTATGATTTATGTATGATATTATGATCATACCTGCAATCAACATCACAATTCCCTATGTTTTCCATGGTGTTCACTACTCACTGTACTTTGCCTTATCAGATGAATGACCTTGACCCGACCACGTCCTGACCTTTGCACGAACTTTTAACGCTTTCTGTCGGGTTCTGGACGATGGGCAATGAGCGACTTCAATTGTCTGTCGCACCTGAGCTAGTTTTTGCTTTTTAGTCCGTCCTTCCTTTATTATTACTAATAATAAAAGGTATAGTGGACGGACTATAGTGTTGCCGCATAATTCTTTCCACTTCCACAAGAAGTTTATCATACCTGCATTCAACATCACGATTCCCTATGTTTTCCATGGTGTTCACTACTCACTGTACTTTGCCTTATCAGATGAATGACCTTGACCCGACCACGTCCTGACCTTTGAGTCAAATGGTTCTGTAGTTCTGTACTCGGCTCACAGTCTACAAGTCGCGAGTTCGGAGAGGTCAATCTTGATAATGTCAATTTCTCGGTATTACAATGTTGTGGTGTTCTGAGCGAGGGCCAAGTATGTGATGGGGGCTTGGCCCTTTAGGTTCCTTCTTGCTTCATGGACTTTAGGCCGGTTCTGTACTCGGCTCACAGTCTACGGGTCGCGAGTTCGGAGAGGTCAATCTTCATAATGTCAATTTCTCGGTGTTACAATGTTGTGGTGTTCTGAGCGAGGGCCAAGTATGTGATGGGGGCTTGGCCCTTTAGGTTCCTTCTTGCTTCATGGACTTTAGGCCAGGGCTATCCTTAGGGCTTATCAATACTAACTTTATCTTGGAATCTAGTTCAATCCTAAATAATTGACTCGGCAATTAGGTATTGAAAAATCCTCGGTTTATTCTCATCTCCAGATAGTAAATCGAGCTTGTAAGCTCCTACTTCAGTGTCTAAGTTCTCAACTCACCAGCCTAGTTAGCTTAGTTGGTAGTGCGTCTGCCTTGTAAGCGCTAGGCCGCGGGTTCGATTCCCGCCCGGGGCGCTTGTAAGCCCCTACTTCAGTGTCTAACACCCATATTTATGAACAAAATGCTGGCTCTTAAGTTCGTGCTAAGCATAGTCTCAAGGCATTTGATTGGTCAAGGTACAGAAGCTTGAGTTGAGAACTTTTTTTTTTTTTTAGGAGATTTGACAGAGGGAACTGTATGTAACTGCTATGGTCTTATCGTCCCGAAATCGAAGAGAGAAGGAAGACAGGATAGGAGAAAGCCAGCCTCTCCTAAAAAAAAGTTCTCAACTCAAGCTTCTGTACCTCACTCCTCCCCGGTCAATAACTCATCTGGTGAGCGGTAGGTTCGCGGATTCGAAACTTCACCAAAGAAAGCACAAAATTTTATCCTTGCCCTTATTTCAATGTCATCAGGAATCACAATGTTATGATGGTCGAATGTTCTGTTTCGTTAGTTCAATCGTACCTTTGATACTCGAAAGGTACTCCATTCTTCTCTTCAAGTTTCCTTGTACTTAAGTTGTTTGGCAAAGCTTTCATCACGGTTTCTTTATTGTGTTTGTATTTCTTTATTATTATTTGTCAATCGTACCTTTGATACTCGAAAGGTACTCCATTCTTCTCTTCAAGTCTTCAAGTTTCCTTGTACTTAAGTTGTTTGGCAAAGCTTTCATCACGGTTTCTTTATTGTGTTTGTATTTCTTTATTATTATTTGTCATGTGTTCTTTAACATGTTTGTTGGTCGGTGTTATTTATTTGTTCTTTTATTTCTTAGGGTCGTGTGTTAATAGCCAATGGGATTTTGTCATTCTAATTCGGAAAAAAACCATCAGTCAACAGGGAAAGTGCTTATAAAAACAAAAGTTTACTACTAATAATCTGATAAAGTAATAAAAAACTGTTTTTTTTTTTTTTTTTTTTTTTTTTTTAAAATTTATTAAAAAAACATAGATTTTATATGTCTTTTTCTTACACTTTTCGCTTTTGGTAGGTTCATTGTTTTATTGTTTTCTAGATCTCTTGTGTCAGGTGGTATCTTCTTCAAGTTAAATTGAACTGTACCCGAAATGTGGCACGCGTCCTATTTTTTCCTGATAAGAAGAATAATGGAGGCTAACCACCAGACAAATCTTGAGCAACATTAATCTCAAGAGAAATACAGAGAAAACTTTTATTCTTGCTCCTTTTTATTCTCTTCTTTTTTCCTCTTTATTTATATGTTTTATTCTTTTTTAAATCCTTGAAAGTTGGTAAATTTATTTTTGTCACATTTTATATCTATTTATGCTTAACCCGTGTGTGTCTCGTTTGGTCAAAGGACTAAGGGAGCTTGTTTTGCCTTTCACATTTTGTGACCGCTTGTGACCTGTGAGTCAATTAGGTACCTACTTTTAAAGGTTCCATTCCACGTCACTATGATCGGATTGCCACCTGATCTGGTTCATCATTCATCCATCTGTCTTCTGACCGTTTTTGGCTTATGAATTCACTCTCATGTACCCTGTTATTGTTCTGCCCATGTCGTTCATATATACCTAGATAAGAAAAAAAAAAATCGTTCAATATTTTACCATGTGCAAATGTGTACTCAATTTTAACTCCACCAAAAGGTTCAGAATGGGTTAACAAAAGCACTTTTTATCTATCCGGAGCAGAAAAGTCGAAAAGAAAGTACAAAATAGTTCATAACTGTAAACTGTTTTATGCTTCTTCTTCTTCGTCTTCTTTTTTCTGCAAAACGCTCGAGTTAAACTCGGGTTGTTCTCTTTCAGGGACGCAAATAAAAAATCAAAATACTACCGCTTAGAAGAAGGAGAACTTCCAAACAACTTTTGTGAATACGGATAAAAACACTCAACTTTTTAAGTAAAAACTAGTATATAAATCTGAATGAAAATAATAGAAAGTAATAATACTTAGGCTAAAGTAAGGAAATTAAAGGATTGTAAAGCTGTGTGCACACAAGGTCAACGGCCGTCGACTATGTGTGGACTCAGCTTTAAGACTCAGAATGTATGAAGGCAGCCTCGGTAGCTTGGAGGGTGCCTTGTAAGCGCTAGCTCGCGAGATCGATTGCCGTCTGGGACGAACTTTATCCTAAACGGATAAGGTTTGTTCTCAGCACTACTGGCTTTCTCCTATCCTGTCCTTCTTCTCTATACTTAGGTCCATAGGTAGTAGGTAGATAGTTAGTCAGTCAGTCATTTGGTAAATAAACAAAGCTAGAGAGTTGGTTAGTTAGTCATTTGGTATCTTTACTATAGAGCTATATTAGACCCTATCAACCTATGTTTTCCAATCAATGTGATTTCTCAATATTTAGGCTAAATATTGAGAAATCAGATTGATTGATCTCAGGTACCATAAGCTTTGTACAAAACAATACAGCTATGTTTTCCATTAGGCACTTTCTATCGAGGAGCCATTCGTTTTATTAGTTTTTTTCTTTCTATTAGTTTACCCTGTAATCGCTTAAGTTAGTCACGTTGGTAAATTGGTATACTGTACTATCATATTGGCACTGTGTACCATTAGATATACAGTAGAACCTTGATTATTTCAACTAATTGGGACCAAGGGTTTGTTGAAATAATCGAAAGTTGAAATAATTGAATTTCCATATAAAACAATGGAAAAAGGGGAACATTTAGATACAAAAGAACAAAATGGTTAATAAATACCCTATTTTGAACTGATTTTGGGGTTGAAATAATAGAGAGTTGAAATATTGGAGGTTGAAAAAATCGAGGTTCTACTGTATTGGTACTGTAGCTACTATTCTGTGAGGTATACGAGAACGAGAGGTAGTCACCAGTAGTTATCACGAGGAAAAGTGGAACGAATTTCACAGCCACTCTCAGGTCCTCTTCAGTGCCCTCTAGTAGGTAGTGTTGGGGAACAATCGATTATTTCACATAATCGATTATCAATAATAATCCGAATCGATTAATCGATTATCATAATCGATTATTCCCAACTGTATTACTTTCTCGTCTGCGTTCATCAGGTCCTCGTGTGTGCATGTGGTCTCAAGTCTTTGTGGAAAATACGACCCAGGTGACTTCTTGACCGTTCACACCAATATTGACCATTCGGTCAGACCCCGAAGGTTCTGAAGATGCATTCCATCGTCTACAGCCTCTCCTGACGTGTTCTACGTGTCTCAAGTGTCGCCATTCTCCATTGGTCACACTTCCACCTTCACTGCAGTTCCGGCATTACTGATAACCTTATCACCAGCTGATAACCATTGCTACTGTTGTTGTAGTAGCCATTGCCCAAGTCAAACGGAATCAAACCCTTTCTGTAGTTGGTAGTCCTAGGAATTCTGCCACATCAATTGGTCTAAGTCATAGATCTAGAGGTGTGAATGTTGCTACTGCCTCCGTGTAGCAGGGAGCAGGCTGTTAACGAGGAAGGCGCTGTTTCGAAACCCATTGGAGGCATGGAATAGATCAGTTGCGCTTACTTGGGTGATGTTTCAAGGTCATAGAGCAGGAAAAATGAGGACCAACGGAATTTTTCTTTTTCTTCTATTAAGCCATAGATCCAGAGTGGTGTGAATGTTGCTACTGCCTCCGTGTAGCAGGGAGCAGGCTGTTAACGAGGAAGGCGCTGTTTCGAAACCCATTGGTCGAGGCATGGAATTCTTCATTTATTTGATAGTTTGATCAGCTGATCATCATAATTATAAGGAGAGATGGCCAGCCTAGTTAGCTTAGTCGGTAGTGTGTCTGCCTTGTAAGCGCTTGTTTGTGGGTTCGATTCTCCCCCGTGGCGGAATTTATCTTGTACAGATAAGGTTTGTTCTCGGAACGGCTGGTGTGTACACCTTCCATTAGAGTCCTGGCCAAGTGGGTAGGTATATCATTCCATCCAAGTCCAACCTTGTGATTAGGTACAAGTGGGTTTATCATTTCCCAACAATCCCAACCATTATTTTAATACGAGATAGAGAATCAGACGCACCGTAGTGTTAGTTATGACGTGATTAATTCGTAAAATTTCCACCACATGATTGCAGAAAACGGACAACCAAGATAAAAAATAAGCAGCTCTAAAGTAACAACTAGCTAGACACTTACATATGTACAAAATTTAAGTATTTATTTCCATTTGTGAAGCAAGAAAATCATCGATAATTTTACGTTGGTTGTGAAAATCATAAGCACGATTTCTTACGTCATGCCCAGCTCAGATTTATAAATATCTACTATCATTGTATTAGGTACCAAGTCCAATCCAAGTCCAATTTGTAACTGTTGGATTCTTTTTGTTGGATGATTGTTCTCATTTTTCACATCAACCGTTTCATTAAAGCTTTTTATATTTGATGCGATTATTACATTGGTCAGGCAAAACGCGAATTATTTTATATGATTAAGTGGTGGTCGTTTTGTTGTAGTTGTTGTTATTGGATCACCTATAGATTTCTTTCTACTTTTGGATTATGACTAGTATTTATGACATAATTATGAGTCTCTGTGATTTCATTGGGAAATCCATATGGATTTGCTATTTCTTTAGATCGGATATCTGTTGATGTTGTTTTTCCTATTTTAGGTATTCAGCTTGTGCAGTTCTCTTTTAGTGTAGGTTGTTGGTAGAGGTCTACAGTTGTTTAATAAATGTTAATACTGTAAAGATTTACATCAGCATCGTTGACTCTTGTTTCTAAAGATGGCTAATTTAATTTTTCCTGTACTTACATGTTGTCTTTGTCTTTATTTTCCTTTTTTTACGAAGATTAAAAAACTAGTTTTTGGCCAGTTGATTCTATTTTGCTTACTTCACATTTACATATTATTTTTAAAATACCTATTGTTTATTTTTATTATTATTAGTTTTTTACTACGGTTTCAATTAATTTAATTAATCCAACCGCAGGTTGTTGGTGGTAGAGGTCTACAGTTGTTTAATAAATGTTTATACTGTAAAGATTTACATCAGCATCGTTGACTTGTGTTTCTGTAGATGGCTAATTTAATTTTTCCTACTTTCATGTTGTCTTTGTCTTCATTTTCCTTTCTTTTTACGAAGATTAAAAAACTAGTTTTTGGCCAGTTGATTCTATTTTGCTTACATCAAATTTACATATTATTTTTAAAATACCTATTGTTTATTTTTATTATTATTAGTTTTTTACTACGGTTTCAATTAATTTAATTAATCCAACCCATGCAATACCAGACATGAGATGAGCTTACTGTATGTGTATTTTTATGGAATGTACCTATGCATGAGATGCTTTCCTAGATAATTATGTATTATTCCAGGCTAGAGTAATAAAGTTATTAAAACCTAACGTATCACATGTCATTAGCTCAGGGCACCTGGAACGAAGATCAGGTATGCTCACGGTAAAGAATGCTTCACGAACTTAACGCTTTCCCAAATTTGGTGTGACTAAAAACTTGATTTTTCAAGTTGACTTGACGAAGAACTTGATTTTTCAATGCCAGCTGATAATGTTGCTACTGTTGTTGTATAGTAGCCATTGCCCAAGTCAAACGGAATCAAACCCTTTCTGTAGTTGGTAGTCCTAGGAATTCTGCCACATCAATTGGTCTAAGTCACTGGTGGTCGTTTTGTTGTTGTTCTTATTGGATCACCTAGTTTTCTTTCTACTTTTGGATTATGACTAGTATTTATGACATAATTATGAGTCTCTGTGATTTCATTGGGAAATCCATATGGATTTGCTAGGAGGACCCAAAGGCAAGGGCCAAAAGTAAAATCATAGCAAAATCCAATGGATAAAGAGATAGGTGGGTGTAATAAAATTTTATGTACTGATCAATAGGGCTTTAGTAGCAACCCTTTCTATCCGAAAGCTGGAATTTTCCTCTTGTCTCTCTTACCTCTGCTCTCCTATCTCTCTCTCTCTCTCCCTCCCTCTCCCCCTCTCTCTCCCCCTCTCTCTCTCCCCCTCTCTCTCTCTCCCCCCCCATCTCAGGGTTTCCCTTTCCTCTTCTTCTCCTTTCTGATCCCTTTTCTATCCTTTCTCTCCGTTTCTGTCCCTCTTCCCTCCCTTTACTATCCTTATTCTCCCTTTCTTATCCTTTACTTCCTTTCCCTTTCCTCTTCTCCTCCTTTCTAATCCCTTTCCTATCCTATCCTTTCTTTTTCTCTCCCTTTCTCTGCCTCCACTTCCTTCCTATTATTCTCTCTTCTTCTCGTATTTTCTATTCCTTAGGACTATTTGATAACTCCCCTCTCTTCCCTTTTCCTCACTCCTTTCCATCTATTCTGCCTGCACTTCCTTTTCATTCCCTCCTCTTCTCGTCCTTTCCATTTTTTAGGACTATTTAATAACTGCCCTCTCTCGTTCTCTCCCTCCTTTTTTCCTTCTCGCCCTCTTCTCGCAATCCCTCCTCTCTTCTGAGCTCTATTAACTCTCCCTTTTCTCCTTTTCTTTCTCTCCCATTTCACTCCCTTCTCCAACCTTCCTCTTCGTCTATTCTATGTCCTCTCTTACCCTTTCTCTTTTCCATTAATCCAGACTATTTAATTTCCTCTTACTCTCTCTCCCCTTCTCTTTCTCCCTTCCCTCCATCTCTCCCTCCCCCATTTTCACTATCCCTTGCCTCTCTCCTCTTCTTTCACTTCATCTCTTCCCACTTTATCTATCTCTCTCTCTCTCTCTCTCTCTCCTTCTCTTCCTCCACTTTCTCTCTCTCACCCCCTTCCCTTTGCATCTATTTGATAGTTTGATCAGTTGATCATCATAATTAGCAGAGATGGCCAGCCTAGTTAGCTTAGTTGGTAGCGTGTCTGCCTTGTAAGCGCTTGTTTGCGGGTTCGATTCTCCCCCGCGGCGGAATTTATCTTGTACAGACAAGGTTTGTTCTCGGAACGGCTGGTGTGTACACCTTCCATTAGAGTCCTGTCCAAGTGGGTTAGGTATATCATTCCATCCAAGTCCAACCTTGTGATTAGGTACAAGTGGGTTTATCATTTCCCAACAATCCTAACCATTATTTTAATACAAGCTAGAGAATCAGAAACACCGTAGTGTTGACTATGACGTGATTAATTCGTAAAATTTCCACCACATGATTGCAGAAAACGGACAACCAAGATAAAAAATAAGCAGCTCTAAAGTAACAAGTTCCTCCTCAAAAATGTGTAGAGCGGGAATTTTTAATCTCTCCCTCTTCCCACCTTTCTCCATTTTTCCCCTCCTTGTCCCCCTTCCCTCTGGCTCCTCAAGGGCACACCATTTTTGAACTTGGAATTTTGCAATTTCGAAGGAGGGGGTTGGAGAGAGAGAGAGAGAGAGAGAGAGAGAGAGAGAGAGAGAGAGAGAGAGAGAGAGAGAGAGAGAGAGAGAGAGA
>NW_007378734.1:44010-81700 GCF_000475195.1 Diaphorina citri
AAAAAAAATAAAAAAAAAAAAAAAACATTACAAATGCTCTCTTGTCCTTCAGTCTGTACAAATGCTGCAGTAGGACGAGCTCTCTTGTTCCTTTTTAGTAAGTCAAATATGAAAATGCTTGAAAAACTACTGAAAAGAAGGAAGGGAAAAAATCCTTCTCGGCGTCCTTTTGTGAAAAAAAGTTGCAGGGAATCTGTGAGGAAGAGGGAAATCCTGTAAGAAATATTGTTCTCGGTATAACTGGAGGCGGCTGTGGTGTGGAAAATTCGACGCTTTTCAAGTTGACTTGAAATACCGGACTATGAGGAGGAAGCTACACGTCTTTGTAATACTTGAAAAAGAGAAAAAGTTGACTTTTCTTTTAAGTAGATATATGTGTAGAAACAACAATAACACCAAATTTGGTGTGACAAAAAACTTGATTTTTCAAGTTGACTTGACGAAGAACTTGATTTTTCAATGTGGCCCTGACGAAAAACTTGATTTTTCAAGTTGGCTTGACGAAAAACTTGATTTTTCAAGTTGGCTTGACGAAAAACTTGATTTCCAAGTTGACTTGACGAAAAACTTGATTTTTCAAGCTGGCCTGACGAAAAACTCAACTTCCCTTGATAAGTTGACCTGAGAAAACACCCAACCTCTGAATGGCATCGATTGCGCCCCGCGCCGCGTTTCAAAAAGGTCGCAACTTGCTTCCAGCAGAGAAACAGAGAAGAGGTATGAAGGGACGCAATTTATTTTTATTCTTATAGTAAAGAGAGGAAAAGGCTTCTTTCTTTCTTATTCTTTTCTTACTGTTTTTCTTTCTTCTTTCTCTTCTTCATCTTGTTCTTCTTTATCATCTTCTCCTGTCTGTATCTGTGTTTTATGAGTAGGAAGCTACTTAATTTGCTCCCTCCCTCTCCTCTCTCTTTCTCTCCCCCCCTCTCCTCTCCTTCCTCTTCCTCTAATTCTCTCTTTTAATTTCAAGATGGTAATGTTTTTTGTTTTCATTTTTGGTGACCCATATCTTCAATGTTTAGACCACTTGTTACTGACGTCGTTATCTTACAAAGTTCAGAGAGAAGATATTTAAATGTAAATTCTCTTCCCGGAATCCTTGGATCCTGTTTTAATGGCTCTTTCTCTCCTTTTTGGTGTCCTCTCCTTCCCTCTTTCTCTCCCTCCGAGTCTCTTTTAATTTCAAGATGGTAAAGATGTTTTTTGTTTTCATTTTTGGTGACCCATATCTTCAATGTTTAGACCACTTGTTACTGACGTAGTTATCTTACAAAGTTCAGAGAGAAGATATTTAAATGTAAATTCTCTTCCCGGAATCCTTGGATCCTGTTTTAATGGCTCTCTCCTTCTCTCCCCTCTTTCTCTCCCTCCGAGTCTCTTTTAATTTCAAGATGGTAATGTTTTTTGTTTTCATTTTTGGTGACCCATATCTTCAATGTTTAGACCACTTGTTACTGACGTAGGTAGTTATCTTACAAAGTTCAGAGAGAAGATATTTAAATGTAAATTCTCTTCCCGGAATCCTTGGATCCTGTTTTAATGGCTCTTTCTCTCCTTTTTGGTGTCCTCTTTTTATGGTATTCATCTTTCTCTTCTCTCTTTTAATTTCAAGATGGTAAAGATGTTTTTCGTTTTCATTTTTGGTGACCCATATCTTCAATGTTTAGACCACTTGTTACTGACGTCGTTATCTTACAAAGTTCAGAGAGAAGATATTTAAATGTAAATTCTCTTCCCGGAATCCTTGGATCCTGTTTTAATGGCTCTTTCTCTCCTTTTTGGTGTCCTCTTTTTATGGTATTCATCTTTCTCTTCTCTCTTTTAATTTCAAGATGGTAAAGATGTTTTTCGTTTTCATTTTTGGTGACCCATATCTTCAATGTTTAGACCACTTGTTACTGACGTCGTTATCTTACAAAGTTCAGAGAGAAGATATTTAAATGTAAATTCTCTTCCCGGAATCCTTGGATCCTGTTTTAATGGCTCTTTCTCTCCTTTTTGGTGTCCTCTTTTTATGGTATTCATCTTTCTCTTCACTTCGGTACCAGAACCTTATTTTCAGGTCTTTTGTCAATCATATTCCTGATGGCCAATTGTCGAACTGTTTCGGGTTCGATCCCAACCGAACTCTGAAATTTTATTCTCTTTTATTCGAGAAATTGACCACAAAATAGAGTTCCAAGGGTTAGGTGGCAGAGAACGCCTCCGGTCTTACCCTCGCCTGGTGGTTGCCTTCCACTCAAGAGTCTATTATTATTATTGATACGTGTATAATTGATTTAGTAAATGATTTATGTACTTTCTCTTCTCTCCGGTACCAGAACCTTATTCTCAGGTCTTTTGTCAATCATATTCCTGATGGCCAATTGTCGAACTGTCTCGTGTTCGATCTCAACCGAACTATGAAATTTTATTCTCTCTTATTCGAAAAATTGACCACAAAATAGAGTTCCAAGGGTTTTAGGTGGTAGAGAACGCCTCCGGCCTTACCCTCGCCTGGTGGTTGCCTTCCACTCAAGAGTCTATTATTATTATTGATACGTGTATAATTGATTTAGTAAATGATTTATGTATTGAATAAAATTTAGGAAGCATCAGCCTCTATACTTCCATTGACCAATGGCCTTAATCAAGACGTAACCAAGCATTCATTAGACTTGAGGAGTTGAAAAACAATACGCTACAATGAATCATTATCCTTTGTGTAGCATCCAATCAATGGAGATTCTTCATGAAAACTTCTCCAGTATAGCAGAGACTCTGTGTCAGAAAGAATAGAATAGTTTGCACACTACGCAACACTTGAATAGAATAGAATAAACTGGTGTAGAATAGAACAGTTTCCTTGTTCTATATAATAATATCAAGTAACACGTTTTAAGGCAGGAACACACCGTCCTCACGTGACGCGAGAGCAGAGTATTAGCTGTCGTGAACGAAATCGCCTACTGTGTTATAGGAGAACTTTTTGGTGGGTACCCACTAGAGGTTTAATGTAGTGTGTCAGAGACTTGAAAGGAGAAAGTGAGAGAGAAGATGCTGAAAAGAGAGAGAGGGAGAGAGAGAGAACGAGAGAAAGAGCGAGAAAGAGAGCTAGAGAGAAGAAGGAGAAAGAGAAGGGTTGAAAAAAGAGGCACCATATTAAATTACATGCGGGAAGACTTGAAATACTCTGGAAAATTCGACCAAGTGGAAAAATTCCTTGTTTTAAAAATAAAGCCTGAACTGAACAATGTTGTAGGTTTTTTTTTTGCCATCATACGAGCTTAAATATGGAGTACAAAGATGGAGTAAAGGATACAAAAAACCCACATACAAGGAAAGTGGGCGATCGTATAAATAAAATCAGGAGTTCTTAAGGAAGCGGTTCCCAATAAGACTTGGCCCGCGGACCACTCTTGAAAATCAGGATGGCTCAAAGCCTTTTTTTTTTTTTAATGGACAACCATCAAAAAAAACTAAAGCGATAAGCACAGCCTAATCACATATCTGTAAAACTGCATAATATGTAATGTAAGAGAAAGAAAGAGGGAAGGAAAGGAAGAGAAAGGAGGAAAGAGGGAGAGCGAGAGAGATATAGAACTATAAATAGAGAAAGGAAATAAAGAGATACAGAAAAGTCAAAGGCAGAGGTAAAAGAAAGAGAAAGAAAGGAAGGCATACTTGTTCTTTTGACAAAGCTATAATGTACACAGTCTTACAGGACAGAGATTTGAAAAGGGATGGAGAGAGAGAGAGGAGAAGGGTGAGAAAGGAGAGTGAGAGAAAGAGGAAGGAGGGAGAGAGAAAGAGGAAGGAGAAGAGGGAGAAAGATTAGGCAAGCTTTATGTATTTATGTCCCCTCTTTTATTTTTCTGTTTCTGCCTTTCTTACTTCTTTAGGATTTTACATTCCATAATTTCTAATTTTAAACATGGTTGCCACGGGAGAGAAAAAGGGATGGAGAGAGAGGGAGAGAGAAGGGTGAGAAAGGAGGGAGAGAGAGAGAGAGAGAGAGAAAGAAAGAGGAAGGAGAAGAGGGGGAAAGATTAGGCAAGCTTTATGTATTTATGTCCCATCTTTTATCTTTCTGTTTCTGCCTTTCTTACTTCTTTAGGATTTTACATTCCATAATTTCTAATTTTAAACATGGTTGCCACGGGAGACAGAGATTCATCTTTCCTACAGGATGTGACAGTTCATCCTTTATACAGGGCGTAACACAAGTCTTATTTGCAAAACGCCCAGGTCTCAATTTTTGTATTTTAAATTAGATTCTAACTTTAAAGATTGCTACGGGAGATTCATCTTTCATACAGGATGTAATAAAGATTCATATTTTATACAGGGTGTTACACAAGTCTTATTTCCTTTGTACAGGTTGTAACATTTGTCATTTATCTTATTTTGTTTTCCTTTTTTTCTGTTTCAGGTGAGTAAAATCAGCCAAAATTACAAGGATCCAAGTTGCAACGGTCAGTAAGTGTTCCACTTTCGAAGTTTATCAGCATAACTGGATTAAAATATTTCATCAAGAACCAATAATAAGAACCTCGTATCTTAGTTGAGGTAGCTTAAGAATACGCTTGAGAGCTTGGGCCCTTTCCTGAAAGCAAGCTCTCCGCATTTCGCAAATACATATTTCGACGTCATCTTGACCATATTTGTTACTGGTAATGGTTGTGCAAGGTTTTCAAAGGTTTTTTTCTGTCATATTACTAATAACTTTTGCCAAATACGAAATGCAAAGGTCGATCTTGAACGAAACCCTTTTCTCTCACGTGTCTCTCTGAAAGCTTTCGGAAGTAAACCTGCTCAAGTCAAAACCTATTGAGGTTAATTTCCCGGGGCTTTTCCACGTTTTAAACGAAAGTTTGACCCATAAAAGAATCTCCTAACACCCCCTCCTAAACACTTTCAGGAAAACAAATTCTAAGACCTCACCAGTTACAATTTCCTCTGTGAAACCTCTCCAAAAAAGATGCTTTTTAATTTTCTTGTTCTATAAGAATTGATTTTTTTTTTCAAGTTTCAGCTTTCAGCAATGTTCAGGCGGTGAAAATGTCGCGTCACTTAGGAGATATCAACAGTATAAAATTCAAATTTTGTTCCACTTTTCCTCAGAAATGAAAATAAGAAACACAATATTATTAAAAGAAAGAACTTAATCTTCTCAATTAAACGAGGATTTGCACAGAGATTCTCTTTCTCTCTCTCTCTCTCTTTCTTTCTCTCTCTTTCTCTCTCTCTCTCTTTTTCTCTCTCTTTCTCTCCTCTCTCTGCCACTTCTCTCCCATCTCTCTCTCTCTCTTCTCTGTCCTCTTGTCTCTTTAGAAAAATATCTGGTAAAACTGCCAATTTATACCATAATAGGTATTATTATAGGATAAGGAAAGTATAAAAAGGGGCTAACTATGAGTAGATACTATTATTGACGTCAGGCTAAGACAGAACTCTCTCTCTCTCTCTCTCTCTCTCTCTCTCTCTCTCTCTCTTTCTTTCTCTCTCTCTTTCTCTCTCTCTCTCTTTTTCTCTTTCTCTCTCTCTCTTTCTCTCTCTGCCACTTCTCTCCTCTCTCTTTCTCTTTTCTTTCCTCTTGTCTCTTAAGAAAAATATCTGGTAAAACTGCCAATTTATAGCATAATAGGTATTATTATAGGATAAGGAAAGTATAAAAAGGGGCTAACTATGAGTAGATACTATTATTGACGTCAGGCTAAGACAGAACCCTAGCCCTTCTGATTACCAGGCGAGCGTCTTGACCACTACACTAATAATGCAGAACTCTCTCTTGTGTCCTAGTCCTATAATGCCCTATGTTCAAACAACCAGACAGCCACAACCTGCTTACTACAGGATTTTCCTCTGGCGACTATAGCCACAACCTGGTAAGCTTTTTATTTCATTTACAAAATCATAAAAATCTTACTTTTCTCTTTCCTCACTTCTTCTGCATTATTTCCTTTAATAACTTCACTTCATGACTTACTTTTGTATCCTCACAAGAGATACACAAGGTGTAATAATAATCTCAAAGAAAAAAGGAAAAAATGCAATTAAAAAAATCTAATTACTTACCAGATTAAAGCCCTGTCTTCATTTCTCCTTCTTCCTTTCTTTTTCTTCTTATTCTCCTCCTCCTGTTACTCCCTCTCCTTCCCCTTCTCCTTCTTTTCTTCTCCTCCTTCTCTCCTTCGCCTCCTCTCCTACCCCTTCTTCTACTTCCTTCTCTTCCTCCTTCTCCTCCCTCCTGTTCTTCTTTTTCTCCTTCTCGTTCTCTTTCTTCTTCTCCTCCTCCTTCCCCTCCTTCTCCTCCTCCCTCTTCTAAAAAAAAAAAAAAAAAAAAAAAAAAAAAAAAAAATAAAACTAGGTGGTGCCTAATAGGTACCTATTTAATGAGAATAAGAGAAATAGATACCTCCTAATTGGACGGAAAAAAAGTAAGAATACCAGTTTGATCTTAATTGATTTAAATTTAAATAGATAACCAATTAAATCGATTGGATTTACATTTAAATATTAACCTATTAAATAGTGCAGCTAAGAATAAATAAAGTATGAATTATTATTTATTATTATAATTATTCCTAGGTGTTTTCTAAAACTAAACAAGTTGTAAGCTTTCCATTATTCTTTTAATTGATGTTTCTTAATTTATTTATTTTTAAATAAACAAAAATATTGTAATTAAAATAATTTAATTTACCAACCTACTAGAAATCCGTGTTTTATTGAAATCAGTTTCGGATTAGATAGGTATACCTACTTACAAATTTAGGTTTTTTTTTTACGTAGAGGTTTGATCGAGGGAACTGTAACTGCTAAGGTCTTATCGTCCCGAAAGCAAAGAGAGAAGGAAGACAGGAGAACGCCAGCCTTTCCGAGATCGAACTTCATCTGTTAGGGACAAAATCCGCCCCGGGCAGGTATCGAACCGCGTCCTAGCGCGGCTGAGTACGAGTTGGTTCCCAACTGGGAAAAAACGTATTAGTTGGTTCCGGTTGGAAAAAGGTTTGTATGAATTGGTTCCCTGATACCTGCCCTGAAGTATTGGAATGTTTCATTAACGATTTCATGAGTATATAACCTGCTGAAAATAGCCAAATTGTCCAGTTTACAGACTATGTGTTTGAAAACTATATTTCACCCGATGCTCCTTTTCCACCAGAAGTATGGGCTAAATATTCAGCTGACCTCACACGTACTACAAATGCTTGTGAGAGTTACCACTCGAAGCTAAATAGTGCATTTTACAAAGCTCACCCAAATATTTATAATTTCATTGATGTGTTATTAGAATTTCAATGTGAGACCTATGTTAAATCCAGGTCATCGCGTATTCCCATCAACGTTAAAGAAACTTTTGTACGAAAGGAAATGGTAAAATTAGAGACCAAAAAAAATTCCATATTTAGGTTGTAAATAAATAAACAATTTGTTTTAATTTACACTTTTTTGTCTTTTTTAAATGTCGGAACCAATTAATACCTTTTTCCAAGGGGAACCAATTCGTACATGAAATTTTTGAAGGGGAACCAATTCATACGTGACAAAAATGGACCTTTTTTTTGGGAACCAACTCACCTTTTCCCCCTTTCTCTCCCCCCCTCTCCTCTCCTTCCTCTTCCTCTAATTCTCTCTTTTAATTTCAAGATGGTAATGTTTTTTGTTTTCATTTTTGGTGACCCATATCTTCAATGTTTAGACCACTTGTTACTGACGTCGTTATCTTACAAAGTTCAGAGAGAAGATATTTAAATGTAAATTCTCTTCCCGGAATCCTTGGATCCTGTTTTAATGGCTCTTTCTCTCCTTTTTGGTGTCCTCTTTTTATGGTATTCATCTTTCTCTTCTCTCTTTTAATTTCAAGATGGTAAAGATGTTTTTCGTTTTCATTTTTGGTGACCCATATCTTCAATGTTTAGACCACTTGTTACTGACGTCGTTATCTTACAAAGTTCAGAGAGAAGATATTTAAATGTAAATTCTCTTCCCGGAATCCTTGGATCCTGTTTTAATGGCTCTTTCTCTCCTTTTTGGTGTCCTCTTTTTATGGTATTCATCTCTTTCTCTTCTCTCCGGTACCAGAACCTTATTCTCAGGTCTTTTGTCAATCATATTCCTGATGGCCAATTGTCGAACTGTCTCGTGTTCGATCTCAACCGAACTATGAAATTTTATTCTCTCTTATTCGAAAAATTGACCACAAAATAGAGTTCCAAGGGTTTTAGGTGGTAGAGAACGCCTCCGGCCTTACCCTCGCCTGGTGGTTGCCTTCCACTCAAGAGTCTATTATTATTATTGATACGTGTATAATTGATTTAGTAAATGATTTATGTATTGAATAAAATTTAGGAAGCATCAGCCTCTATACTTCCATTGACCAATGGCCTTAATCAAGACGTAACCAAGCATTCATTAGACTTGAGGAGTTGAAAAACAATACGCTACAATGAATCATTATCCTTTGTGTAGCATCCAATCAATGGAGGTATACTTCATGAAAACTTCTCCAGTATAGCAGAGACTCTGTCAGAGAGAATAGAATAGAATAGTTTGCAAACTACGCAACACTTGAATAGAATAGAATAAACTGGTGTAGAATAGGACAGTTTCCTTGTTCTAATAATATCACGTAATACGTTTCAAGGCAGGAACACACCGTCCTCACGTGACGCGAGAGCAGAGTAGCTGTCGTGAACGAAATCGCCTACTGCCTACTGTGTTATAGGAGAACTTTTTTGGTGTGTACCCACTAGGCTTAATGTAGTGTGTCAGAGACTTGAAAGGAGAAAGTGAGAGAGAAGATGCTGAAAAGAGAGAGAAGAGAGAGAGAGAGAGAACGAGAGAGAAAGAGCGAGAAAGAGAGCTAGAGAGAAGAAAGAGAAAGAGAAAGAGAAAGAGAAGGGATGAAAAAAAAAGGCACCATATTAAATTACATGCGGGAAGACTGGAAATACTCTGGAAAATTCGACCAAGTGGAAAAATTCCTTGTTTTAAAAATAAAGCCTGAACAGAACAATGTTGTAGGTTTTTTTTTGCCATCATAAGAGCTTAAATATGGAGTACAAAGATGGAGTAAAGGATACAAAAAACCCACATACAAGGAAAGTGGGCGATCGTATAAATAAAACCAGGTTCGCATAATGTGGGTCATAAATTTTATTTGTCTTGTGTTTAAAAAGAAAAAAAAAAAATATCTAATGTGAACATCACACGACTTTCTGTAACCTACATTAATAGGGAACTAGATTAAGAAAAGGAGAAAATTGGGAAATATAAACTCAGGAGAGCGTATCACGGATATTTTCATCCATTTCCCGATTTTGCATATTGTCTGGACCAATGCATATTATCTGAATTTTGTTTGTCAGCCATTGAAATTATTTGAGATATTCCGGAGTACTTATGATGTAATAGAAAGTAAAAATAATACATGTAGGTAATAGATGGCCTTTATAAAATGGGGTTGTATGGCGTCCTGTGATTAAACACTCGGGTACTCCCGGGTACACCAGGTGTGTGTAGTGTCCGGGCGTAGTCGATAAATCCCCGGGGATGGGGCACTCAATATCTCAATAGTCTTTATATTAACCCCTTCTGTACGGGGTTCTCAATATCTCAATAGTCTTTATATTAACCCCTTCTGTACGGGGTTCTCAATATCTCAATAGTCTTTATATTAACCCCTTCTGTACGGGGTACTCAATAACTTAATAGTCTTTATATTAACCCCTTCTGTACGGGGTACTCAATAACTTAATAGTCTTTATATTAACCCCTTCTGTACGGGGTACTCAATAACTTAATAGTCTTTATATTAACCCCTTCTGTACGGGGTACTCAATAACTTAATAGTCTTTATATTAACCCCTTCTGTACGGGGTACTCAATAACTTAATAGTCTTTATATTAACCCCTTCTGTACGGGGTACTCAATAACTTAATAGTCTTTATATTAACCCCTTCTGTACGGGGTACTCAATAACTTAATAGTCTTTATATTAACCCCTTCTGTACGGGGTACTCAATAACTTAATAGTACTTATATTAACCCCTTCTGTACGGGGTTCTCAATATCTCAATAGGAGGAAAGAAGGAAAAAGAGAAGGGTTGAAAAAAGAGGCCCCATATTAAATTACATGGGGGAAGACTTGAAATACTCTGGAAAATTCGACCAAGTGGAAAAATTCCTTGTTTTAAAAATAAAGCCTGAACTGAACAATGTTGTAGGTTTTTTTTTTGCCATCATACGAGCTTAAATATGGAGTACAAAGATGGAGTAAAGGATACAAAAAACCCACATACAAGGAAAGTGGGCGATCGTATAAATAAAATCAGGAGTTCTTAAGGAAGCGGTTCCCAATAAGACTTGGCCCGCGGACCACTCTTGAAAATCAGGATGGCTCAAAGCCTTTTTTTTTTTTTAATGGACAACCATCAAAAAAAACTAAAGCGATAAGCACAGCCTAATCACATATCTGTAAAACTGCATAATATGTAATGTAAGAGAAAGAAAGAGGGAAGGAAAGGAAGAGAAAGGAGGAAAGAGGGAGAGCGAGAGAGATATAGAACTATAAATAGAGAAAGGAAATAAAGAGATACAGAAAAGTCAAAGGCAGAGGTAAAAGAAAGAGAAAGAAAGGAAGGCATACTTGTTCTTTTGACAAAGCTATAATGTACACAGTCTTACAGGACAGAGATTTGAAAAGGGATGGAGAGAGAGAGAGGAGAAGGGTGAGAAAGGAGAGTGAGAGAAAGAGGAAGGAGGGAGAGAGAAAGAGGAAGGAGAAGAGGGAGAAAGATTAGGCAAGCTTTATGTATTTATGTCCCCTCTTTTATTTTTCTGTTTCTGCCTTTCTTACTTCTTTAGGATTTTACATTCCATAATTTCTAATTTTAAACATGGTTGCCACGGGAGACAGAGATTCATCTTTCCTACAGGATGTGACAGTTCATCCTTTATACAGGGCGTAACACAAGTCTTATTTGCAAAACGCCCAGGTCTCTATTTTTTGTATTTTAAATTAGATTCTAACTTTAAAGATGGTTGCTACAGGAGATTCATCTTTCATACAGGATGTAACAAAGATTCATATTTTCTACAGGGTGTTACACAAGTCTTATTTCCTTTGTACAGGGTGTAACATTTGTCATGTATATCTTATTTTGTTTTCCTTTTTTTCTGTTTCAGGTGAGTAAAATCAGCAAAATTATAAGGATCCAATTGCAACGGTCAGTAAGTGTTCCACTTTAGAAGTTTATCAGCATAACTGGATTGAAATAATTCAGCAAGAACCAATAATAAGACCCTCGTATTTAAGTTGAACTCATAGATAGCTTAAGAATACGCTTGAGAGCTTGGGCCCTTTCCTGAAAGCAAGCTCTCCGCATTTCGCAAATACATATTTCGACGTCATCCTGACTATTTGTTACTGGTAATGGTTGTGCAAGGTTTTTAAAGGTTTTTTTCTGTCATATTACGTCATAACTTTTGCCAAATACGAAATGTAAATGTAAATGCAGTTTCTTTGTGTTATTATGTCACAACTTTGGTGCTCACTGCAGCATTGTAGGATTTTTCCAATATCTCCAATAGTCTTTATATTAACCCCTTCTGTACGGGGTTCTCAATATCTCAATAGTCTTTATATTAACCCCTTCTGTACGGGGTTCTCAATATCTCAATAGTCTTTATATTAACCCCTTCTGTACGGGGTTCTCAATATCTCGATAGTCTTTATATTAACCCCTTCTGTACGGGGTTCTCAATATCTCAATAGTCTTTATATTAACCCCTTCTATACGGGGTTTTCAATATCTCAATAGTCTTTATATTAACCCCTTCTGTACGGGGTTCTCAATATCTCGATAGTCTTTATATTAACCCCTTCTGTACGGGGTTCTCAATATCTCAATAGTCTTTTTATTAACCCCTTCTGTACGGGGTTCTCAATATCTCAATAGTCTTTATATTAACCCTTTCTGTACGGGGTTCTCAATATCTCAATAGTCTTTATATTAACCCCTTCTGTACGGGGTTCTCAATATCTCAATAGTCTTTATATTAACCCCTTCTGTACAGTGGGGCCTCCATTAAGGCTGGATTCCTATAGAGGTACATAAATGGCAACACTGGACAGTTTGCTGATTAGTCCATCCCCTGTTATAATGGGACTCTCAATATCTCAATATTAACCCAATCTGTATAGTGGGGCCTCCGTAAGGGCTGGACTTCCAGGGGGTAAATTGAGAGTTTCAGTTCACAAGAAAACGAGTCCCTTTTTCGGTGAAATTGAGTAAAGAGCTAAGCATCATTAGAATTAAAAAGAAGGGGGTAAAATCCATAATTCCCCCAATAAAAACAATACTTTCTCATTACCTTGTATAGGTTCCCTATACATAAGGGTAATAGAAAGTAAAAAATACATCCAAGAAGTCCAAATAGAGCTAATAATTTTACAAGTAGGGCAAAATACCATGGTCTACTATAAAATCTAAGAACTGGCTTGAAAAACGGGGGAGGGAGAGATGGGTGTAGGCCGTAGGGTATTGGAAAGTGGGAAAAAGGAATCGGAGGGAAGAATTGGTGAGGACAGAACTATGGAGAATGAAAGAGAGCTTTGGGAGGGACGTTTTACTAGGCTTGGGAGGTTTAGCTGGGCTTTGGGAGGGAGAGAATTTCCCAACGTTTTTTTATGGGCAATTTATTTTTTCAACGATAAAAAAATAATAGATTAACTGAAGAGAGCAGAAAAATACAAAATAGATTTCCTCCCTCTTTCGTCCCTTTCTCTCTCTCCCCCTCCCCCTTCTTTCCTTCCACCCCCTCCTCCCCTTCGGTCGTGGTAAGTTTTTCTCTGTAAGAGGGAGAGAGGGAGGGATTTTGTGCACCATTAGCAGGAAATACAAAGTACCTGGCTATCCAAAAAGCCTACGTACGACCAGTTGTGCGTGAAACAATTAATATTTATTGGAAATCGAGGGATTTTTTTGCCCCCACAGACTCTGCTCCCTCCCTCCGATTTTGTCTTATTCCCTGCCCAAAAATCCCTCTGCTTTTTTTCACGTGACAGTTCTAATCCCCCGCCCCCCCCCCCTTTTTTTAGTAATAGAAAACGAATAATTATTATGGATTGATTTTATAAAAGGGACGGTTTTGTGACGTTCCCCTACATTTTTTCGCTCACTCGTCACTTTTTTCCCGATTCAAGAGTCACTCATTCAGTCATACCACTCAATATTCGATATGCCACTTACACTCTCTTCATACCCTTCATACTTCATACATTTACTCTCTATCCTTCATAACTGTAGAATTAAACAAGGGGGGAATGTCCCCCCTATTTATGAAGAGCTTTGATTGAATCCAGCATGCTGGATGAAAGAAAGAAAAAAATCAGCACTTCAATTGTTGTAGAAAAAGTGAGCTTATGACTCGAAGCTCGAAGCACAATTTTTCCCCTGCTTAAATTGACTGATTGTTGAATGAGATTGACCCGTAGGCCGTAGGAAAGGTACTACATAATTCCACCAGTTGTAGGTACCTATAGTTGTCATTTTGGGAAAGCTGATGATCAGTTTCCAAGATCTTTTCAGCGAATTTTTGACTAACTTCAATGCCAAAGTGGCCCTTTTTCTGGGTGACCCGAGAAAGCATTGATATGTAACTACTTTCTTTTTTTGTGCCTGGACAGTTTTACCTACTCCTTTTGCAGTGAAAATTCTGCCAGACTACCAGCATAGGTATCTCCGAGGGGAAGTAACAAATGTATCATTCGCATACTCCTGGTAGGTAGGTAGGTATGACGTATGTAGATTGTGATGTGAGTAGGTATTATTGAAAAAGGTAGGAACGGTGAAAATACACATGTTATCCAGTGGCGTGCCATCACTTTTAAGCTAGGGAAGCACCGCTTTTCAACTCCTCTGATCCACCACTTACCGAAAATATAATAAGTTATTATTCAACCTTGATTCTAAAGGAGTGTCCACACATAGTCTATCGATGTCGACTGAACCGTCCACACTGCCTCGAAAACATAGATTCATCTCGTCGATCGATCGACGGCCGTGCGACTATATGTTTGGATTTTGTGCCTAGACACTTTTACCTACTCCTTTTGCAGTGAAAATTCTGCCAGACTACCAGTAGGTATCTCCGAGGGGAAGTAACAAATGTATCATTCGCATATTCCTGGTAGGTAGGTATGACGTATGTAGATTGTGTGAGTAGGTATTATTGAAAAAGGTAGGAACGGTGAAAATACACATGTTATCCAGTGGCGTGCCCTCACTTTTAAGCTAGGAAAGCACCGCTTTTCTCCCTTTCTATGTAAATTTTTTTCAACTCCTCTGATCCACCACTTACCGAAAATAAAAAGTGATTATTCAACCTTGATTCTAAAGGTGTGTCCACACATGGTCGATCGATGTCGACTGAACCGTCCACACTGCCTCGAAAACATAGATTCATCTCGTCGATCGATCGACGGCCGTGCGACTATATGTTTGGACAACCCTTAAGACCACCCGCAAATAGTACACTGTGTAGTTGTTTATTATGGTTTGATCGCTCTGTGTAATTGTGTGTTATGGGTTTATCGCTCTGTGTAATTGTGTATTATGGGTTTATAGCTTCCCCTACTGAAGATCTCACGATTTGGCACTGGTTATACCTTATACCTCTACCTAGGTATACATTTTCACAAAATAGGTAGGTAATGTGTATACCGGCTCTCAAGTCTACATGATATGTATTGTAACAAATAGGGAGGCATATGCCGTATATTTGTAACAGATAGGTAGAATTTGTAGAACAGTATCACATTGTACTGCGAATGGCGTAATGCTTTTGACAGTGACGGATTTGCAAGGGGGAGAAAAATGTCTGAAAGTGTCTGCTGTGTCTGGTTAGGGCACCTTTAAGAGAGAGCGAAGGCGAAGCGCAGCCACACGTAAATTTTTGTAACCAAAACCAAATGTCGGTTCAAAAGTAATCACCCTAAGGCTGATTGAGAGGGTGACGAAAAACGCCGACCCCGTCCTACTCTGTCCTCTCTTTTCTTCGATTTTGGGACGATATTTTGCTGGTATGGCCCTAAATTTTGCTCAGAAAATGGAAGAGTTCTGTTCCGAGAATGATTTGGATTTGTATTACGAGTTTCTTGGATGCAAACGTTGGCTTTCCACACACATTCCGATTTCGTCACTGCTCTGCAAACGCTTTCCATTTCATCGGCATCGGGTACATACAATGTTTTCTCTATTCATTTTGTTTAGGCGAGCGAAGAAGCTGTTTTGTTATAAGCTCTGCGAAGTCTAATACGGGAACAGTGTATGGCCGTATTGTATTTCACGAGCTTATTTATATTTTTTTCATGTTTATTTTATACTAATACGTATTTTATCGAATCCAGACGGAGGGACATATTACATATTTATAAGTCCAAAGAGATTGAATGGCTATTGGTTAATGCTTTATTTAGACTGTCGAGGTACTTAGGACATTTTTTTTTACCTTCTACATATTACCAATTTGTGTAGGGGTAGGGAACCTCTATTCAAGGTAATGACGTAATGAGGAAGTAGGGATTGCAAAGAGAGAGAGAGGAATCGAGAGAGGGAGATAGAGATAAAGATACCTACTGGTAGAGACAGAGAGAGAGGGAGAGAGAGAGAGAGAAAAGGAGAGAAAGAAAGAGCTAGAACACACACTTATAAGAGAGGAAACAGTACATTATATTAACTTAACGATTTTTCTTTTACCATTAAAAAAAAAAAAAAAAAAAAGGTGTCAAGAGGTCTACAGATAGAGAGATAGAGAAGTGTTCCTAATGAAGTGGTCGAGAGAAATGAGTTACTGATAACAGGGTACTGATAAGGGAAAACTAGCTGAGGGGTTATTATGATAGTGATGATAACGGATGATAAGACAGCCAGCCCTCCATAAGTGCTGATCAAACTCAAGGATTGAAAATTGAACCTACCGTGAAGTATGAGCATACAGTTTTTTTTTTTTTTCGAGGGAGAGGTTTGATAGAAGGAACTGTAATTGCCAAGATCTTATCGTCCCTAAAGCGAACCTTATCTGTTCAGGATAAAATCCGTCCCGGGTGGGAATCGAACACGCGACCTGGCGCTTAAGATCCAGACCCGATTTAAACTAACAAAAGCTCTCCCCTCTATTTTTCTTTATTTCAGTTCACAGTGGGGCAGAGTGTGACATTCGGACGGCCAGGGGACCTGGCAGCCTTGGAGCAACTGGCAATGGCCTAAAGGGCTTACAGTAAAATGATCACAAGCAGCCTCCCTCAAATAATCTCTTCCATGAAAAGCACATTGCATACGTAGTGTTATTACCAGGCGCTTAGACGATTGGTTCTTGTTTGCTGACACACCGAGTGATTCCTTTTGCATACTCAGAAAATAGTTCCAGGTGTTGTGATATGATATCGGTGGTACTCGTGTGGTCTTATGGGAACTCAGATGATATATTGAGAATTGAGCTTCCAAGTTCCAAAACCCTTTGTACTTTTTTTCCAGGTGAATTGAGGTCCAAGGGGGGAAAACAGCCTCAGGTCATGTTACGTATTAGGCATTAGGCTATTAGGTTTTTCTTTAGTCTATGAGACCAAGCCTCAAGTAGGGTTTCCATTACCTTGAATTAAAGCGCTTACAAATCTAGTAAGCTCCTGCTGTGACCAAGATGGGAACCTAAGGTGTGTGTGTGGAGTGAGAAAACACAACAATATAATCGTTGGTTGGGTGGAAGAACTGTCATTGTGAGAATCGAGCTCACAAGAAAAGAGGAGGAAGGAGGAGAGGGAGGAGGAGGAGGAGGAAGAAAATGAATTAGAACAAGAAAAGAAGGAGGAGGAGGAGCAGAGGGAGAAGGAGAAGAATAATGATGAAGAGGAGGAAAGAATCTACAAAGGTGTGAAATGATAACATAGGTAAGAAGAGAATGAGTGAGAATGTGATACAAAAGTGTGTTATGATAACAAAGAGATAAGATATAGGAAGCGATATAACAAGTGACATAACAAAGGTACAATAAGTAGGTAACTAATGGTCTTGTCCTCTCTCTCATGATGTATGATGTGGTCAGAAGTTTGCTCCATTTTCTCTCTCTCCCTCCCTCCCTTTACTGTTTTTCTCGCCCTGACAGGATAGGAGAAAGCCAGCCGTTCTGAGAACGAACATTATACCATCAGGATAAAATTCGCCCCGGGCGGGAATCGAACCCGCGGCCTAGCGCTTACAAGGCAGACGCACTACCAACTAAGCTAACTAGGCTGGCCATTGATCAGTATTCTACGAACGATTCAGACATTTGAATCTGTCCGGTTCAGCCACACACAGGGAACTTTCAGTTTCACGTGTTGAGATTGTGAGATATAAACTCGTACGGGCTTCACACAAGACAATGACACGGGACAAGATAGGTTAGATGCGTTATAAATGCCTTTAATAGCTTTCAGTATGTCCGTTAAAACAGGCTTGGTTTTCGAAAGAAAGGGAGACAGGTCCGAAGGTGGGTAATATTCGGTCACTCCCGAAAACAATCCTGTAAAACCCAAACAATATACGTACCTGCATTTTCTTGCATTTTGGTGAGCTATTCTTTTTTTTTTCAATTCTTCAAAAATTAAAATTCTTGGTAGCCAGCCTAGTTAGCTTAGTTGGCAGTGCGTCTGCCGTGTAAGCGCTAGACCGCGGGTTCGATTCCCGCCCGGGGCGAATTTTATCCTGATGGGATAATGTTCGTTCTCGGAACGGCTGGCTTTCTCCTATCCTGTCTTCCTTCTCTCTTCGATTTCGGGACGATAAGACCATAGCAGTTACAGTTCCCTCTGTCAAACCTCTTAAAAAAAAAAAAAAAACGATTTCGGAACGATAAGACCATAGCCCCCTGTCAAACCTCTTAAAAAAAATCTTTAGAAAAGAATTCCAATTTAATTTAATTTTGATATACGAGTGCGTACCTATACCTACACCTACAGCTACCTACTTTGCCTAATTCAATGCTGAAAAGTTCCCCAAAGGGGCAGGGGTAAGCCGCCTCGGTTGACTGTCCGCCGGGGTCCCCACTTTCATTCCCCGGCCCTGCTCTCACCTAATGGCGAAGTTCTGCCCCTCCCATTATGTCCCCATATAATTACAATTATGAATGTGTTTTATAAAACAAAGAAACACTAGGTTTAATTGTTTTGTGTTTGAAGGAGGAGATGGTGTGGGCGACAATAATCTTCTAACTTATAGAGGAAGATGGTTCAGGATGATTATGAGACTTGAGGACTGATGGGTTTGAGCTGGGCTCAAGATTAACCTCTTTAGGTTGAGCTTTAGAGTAAGTTTTAAATCCTATTCCTTACCCTGAAGCTTGAAGTAAAGTCGATCCTTTTTTTGAAAACCTTCAAGATATATCCATCCTGTCCTGCTATCTAGGATCAGCAAAGGACAATAATTATGAGACTTGAGGACTGATGGGCTTAAGCTTTAACCTTTGAGCTTCGAGTAAGTTTAAAATCCTATTCATTCTTCACTCACCACCAAAGTTCAAAACCGAACAAGCTCTCTCCTGATCTTGACCAATTCGCCACAAAGCACCATCATACATTTAATTTTACGTTTTATTTCTTCCATTAGCAGCCTCCGTGGTCGAGTAGGTATCACACTAGGAGGCCCGGGATCGATTCTCGGGGGGGCCGAGGTTTTTTTCGGCTCTGTGCTTGGAGTTCGGGGTTCACTTTTGTTTCTTCCATTAAGCTTACATCAGACATTCAGAAGTTTGATATCATCAGCTGTTTCTTTCAGAGATCTCACGCTGCCTACTCTGATCGAGTATATCACTGCATATCTCAGCAAATCCGTTTTCAGAGTCAATAAACTTTGGATGTCGTAATACTGCTATTTATACTGACGCACATTTGTGAATAATTAGATTTGGTGCTGAGATACATAATAATTACGACAGATTAAATAATATAATGAATAATGTGAACAATAATTATTATTATCCAGGCATATTTCGTCGTTAAAAGGGTCAATGACATTTTTGGGATGATGTATTCAAAGATGTATAAATTATTGTCAAATTTAGGGTTCAAATGTAACTCCCATCTCGTGAAGGTCATCAAAAAAGGGTCGAAACTTTACCTACTGCCGGTCACTCTTGGGAGTAACATCTACTCGCCCAATCGGATGTATTCTGAATTTCTGACCAATAACTGCCAAAATACACAAGACCAAAATTTCTAACTGTACAGTTAAAAAAAAAAAAAAAAAAAAAAAAAAAACTGTTTTGTCAACTGATTTTTCTATCAATATTATTTCTGATTTACGATGAGGAATCAATAATTTCCGAACATATTTACATTTTTCACCTCTTTGATTCTATTATTGGTATTTTTTTGACAGCGATGCAGTTTGAATATTAATAGTTCACTGCAGGATGGGCGGTATTTGCGGCGGTCCATTTGAATCCTGTTTGAAGTCCTCTACTAGAGGACTGTGCTTTTATACTGTATTGGTTTGTATTTCTATTAGAGGATTGTATTGCTAGGTACATATATATGATATGCCATTCCTGTACCATAACATAGCTCATAGGTTATAGTTATTGTATCCTGGGTTTTCCTGGGCTACCTAACATACATGGTACATGGGTACCTTAAAAACCTACTTATGCTGTCATCAGTGAAATTCTGTTTTCTCTCTCTTTTCCTTTCTTCTCTTTCTTTCTCTCCCTCCCTCTCTCCTTGTCTTGTCCCTTGGTGGCCGAAATAATAAAGTTTCTTAAAATGAATTGAAACTTACCTCAATGAAAACTTTCCCTCATGATTCTCTCTCTCCTTCCCTCTTTTTATCCCTTTCTCTCTCTCTCTTACGCCCCCCCCTTTCCCTCTCCCTCCTTCTCTATCCTTTTCTTTCTCTCTCACTCAGTCTTACAATTGTGGTCTCACCACAATATCTGGAAAAACTTTATCTCTCTATTCTCTCTGCTCTCTCTCTCTCTCTCTCTCTCTCTCTCTCTCTCTCTCCCTCTGTCCTGTCATGTATTTTTAATGCTGTCTTGTCTGTCTCTTTTTCCCCTCTTTCAGACTTTGTAAGGGGAGGGGGGGGCTGTCACGTAAGTTTAGTCCCTTCCCTTCATGTCCCCTCCCCTCTATAGCCAGGTGTACCTCTTTTTCTACCTCTTTTTCAACCTTCTCTTCCTCTTCTCTTCTCCTTTTCCCTTATCTTCTCCTTTCCCTCGTCCTCTTCTTCTTCGTCCTCCTTTCTCCGTTTTTTTCTTTCTGTGTTTTGAGAAAGACGTAAGCTCACCTCTTCCTCCTCCTCTTCTTCTTCTCTTCTTATCTTATTCCTCTTCGCTTCCTCCTCCTATTTTTCTTTCTCCCTAGTTTTTACCAAGACGTAAGCCCTCGTCTTCTTCCTGCTTTTCTTCTTCTTTCTTCACCTCCTCCTTCTCTTTCTTTTCTCTTCCTATATCTTCTTCCCCACTCCCTAGTTTTCAGCAAGACATAACGTAAACACCTGATGTCACAGCCACTTTCCGCCGTTCTCTTCAAATACCGGGAGAGCCCTTTCTCTCTACAAGACCAAAAATAAATCAGACTCCCTTGGCTTTTGTTGGCAGTCCAATCGCATGGACCTCAAATCTGAGTCGGATGGACTAAAAGCATACAATGTTTTTTGACCCAAAAATCAAATAAACAATTTTTGGTCCGCCAGCCTAGTTAGCTTGGTAGCGCGTCTGCCTTGTAAGCGCTAGGTTGCAGTTTCGTTTTCCGCAGGGGGGCGGGTTTTATCCCAAACAGGTAATTTTCATTCGCGGACTTAAGCAGATTTACAATCACTTTGAAGTTTAATGAAACCGGAGTATCCCCTCTGCTAAAATTTCTAGAACAAAATTCTAGCTTTAGTCAAACCAAAAAAAATTCTCACTGCCCAAATTTCTAGAATTCTAGATCTTGAAAAAAAAAAAAAAAAAAAAAAAATCTGACGATTCCTATATATGGAAGTAACACAAAATGGCAGAGAGTGGAAGGGATTTCAAGAATGAGTTCTGTCACTTACTTTATCAACTCTTCTCTTTCTCTCCCTATTTTCCTACCTCTGTATCTTTCTTCCCCCTTCTCTATATTTCCTCCCTTTTTCATACCTTATTCCCGTTGTACTTACTTTATCAACTCTTGTCTCCCTCTCCCTATTTCTTCCTCTTTTCATTCCTTTATTAGTCCGTCCTTCCTTTATTATTACAATAGTAATAAAAAGGTATAAGGGACGTATTGTATTCGCTTCGGTGTCGTCTGAGAAAGTTTTAGATAACCCTTCAGTCGATCATTTAAGACCGGTTTTAGCGTTACCTATGTTAAGCTACGCCGAGGAAGGCCAATAAATGGATGGGTGACTTGAACCTTATATTGGGAATAAAGGGAGAACGGGCTCTAGTCTTGATTTTAAATCATTACATGAAAGTAAAATCGAAAAATCAAATCAAGAATAATAATAAACTGAATATTAAACAAATTAGGTAGGTACATACCTAGGTACTGATTTTCTTTAATCACGATCTAATAAACTACGGGCTAAAAAATTCCCGGAGGGACGGACCCAGCTTGTTCAATATTTCTTCCTCTTTTCACTCCTTTATTCCCCTTATATCAACTCTTCTTTCCATCTCTCCTACTGTACGAGTACCTGTACATATTTCCTTTATCAACTCTTCTTTGTTTCCTTCTTAAAGTTGTGTCTTCTCGTTCAAATCATAGTGTTTACAGCGCGCTGTACCGCTTGTGACTTCGAAACCCAGTTGCTACAAATAAATGATCATGTAAACAAATAATTAAATGAGGCCATTTTTATCTTGTTAAGATTATGTTCAAACAAATTCATTTAATTAATCCCCTTTGAATGCGGATCTTTCTGTTTACTTTTGCTCCTATATTCTTTCTAAAGAACACCATTGTATAGGTATACCCTCTCTCACTTATTAACTTTATCTCAGTTCATAATCCACCACGTGTTTCTCTCTCTCTCTCTCTCTCTCTCTCTCTCTCTCTCTCTCTCTCTCTCTCTCTCTCTCTCTCTGCTTGTTCAACATTTCTTCCTCTTTTCATTCCTTTATTCCCCTTATATCAACTCTTCTTTCCATCTCTCCTACTGTACCTGTACATATTTCCTTTATCAACTCTTCTTTGTTTCCTTCTTAAAGTTGTGTCTTCTCGTTCAAATCATAGTGTTTACAGCGCGCTGTACCGCTTGTGACTTCGAAACCCAGTTGCTACAAATAAATGATTATGTAAACAGATAATCAAATGAGGCCATTTTTATCTTGTTAAGATTATGTTCAAACAAATTAATTTAATTAATCCCCTTTGAATGCGGATCTCTCTGTTTACTTTTGCTCCTATATTCTTTCTAAAGAACATCATTGTATAGGTATACCCTCTCTCTCTTATTAACTTTATCTCGGTTCATAATCTGCCACGTGTTCTAGCTTCTGTTTCTCTTTCTTTTCTTCCTTTTCCTCTCTCTTCTCTTTTTCTCTCTCTCTCTCTCTCTCTATATTCTGTTTCTCTTTCTTTTTTTCTCTTTTCCTCTATCTTCTCTTTCTTTTCTCTCTCTCTCCTCTCTTTCCCTTATCTCCTCTTTCGTTTTCTCTCCCCCTTTCTCTCTCCTCCCAGTCCTCTTTTTTCTCCTTCTCCATCTTCTTTTTCCTCTTCATAAATCCTAATCCTTACCTCATGATGGTTATTGATTTTCCTTGCAGTTTTTTTAATCCTCCTTTGATGACACTCTGCATTCTTTCTCCTCCTCTTCCTTTCCCCCTTTATCCTTCCTTTACTACTCCCCCTCCTCTCCCTCTTTCTCTTTCTCCTTTATCTTCCTTTCCCTTTATCTTTTTTTCATAACTCTTCTTTTCTCCTTCTCCCTCCTAATAATCTCCTCCTCCTGCTCTTCTTTTCTTCCCTTTCTCGCACTACTACTTCTTCTTCCCCTCCTTTGCCTCCTCCTCTCTCCTCCTCCTTCTCTTGTCCTCCTTTCTCCGTTTTTTCTTTCTATGTTTTGAGAAAGACGTAAGCTCACCTCTTCCCCCTCCTCCTCCTCTTTCTTCTTCTTCTTCTTCTTCTTCTTCTTCTCTTATCTTCTTCTTCTTTCTCCTCCGGACTCTTTTTATCTTATTCCTCTTCGCCTCCTCCTCCTATTCTTCTTTCTCCCTAGTTTTTACCAAGACGTAAGCCCTCGTCTTCTTCCTGCTTTTCTTCACCTCCTCCTTCTCTTTCTTTTCTCTTCCTATATCTTCTTCCCCACTCCCTAGTTTTCAGCAAGACATAACGTAAACACCTGATGTCACAGCCACTTTCTCTTTCTTTTCTCTTCCTATATCTTCTTCCCCACTCCCTAGTTTTCAGCAAGACATAACGTAAACACCTGATGTCACAGCCACTTTCCGCCGTTCTCTTCAAATACCGGGAGAGCCCTTTCTCTCTACAAGACCAAAAATAAATCAGACTCCCTTGGCTTTTGTTGGCAGTCCAATCGCATGGACCTCAAATCTGAGTCGGATGGACTAAAAGCATACAATGTTTTTTGACCCAAAAATCAAATAAACAATTTTTGGTCCGCCAGCCTAGTTAGCTTGGTAGCGCGTCTGCCTTGTAAGCGCTAGGTTGCAGTTTCGTTTTCCGCAGGGGGGCGGGTTTTATCCCAAACAGGTAATTTTCATTCGCGGACTTAAGCAGATTTACAATCACTTTGAAGTTTAATGAAACCGGAGTATCCCCTCTGCTAAAATTTCTAGAACAAAATTCTAGCTTTAGTCAAACCAAAAAAAATTCTCACTGCCCAAATTTCTAGAATTCTAGATCTTGAAAAAAAAAAAAAAAAAAAAAAAATTTAACAATTCCTTTTTTTGGAAAAAAAACAAAAGGGAGGGAGGGAAAAAAAAAAATCTGACGATTCCTATATATGGAAGTAACACAAAATGGCAGAGAGTGGAAGGGATTTCAAGAATGAGTTCTGTCACTTACTTTATCAACTCTTCTCTTTCTCTCCCTATTTTCCTACCTCTGTATCTTTCTTCCCCCTTCTCTATATTTCCTCCCTTTTTCATACCTTATTCCCGTTGTACTTACTTTATCAACTCTTGTCTCCCTCTCCCTATTTCTTCCTCTTTTCATTCCTTTATTAGTCCGTCCTTCCTTTATTATTACAATAGTAATAAAAAGGTATAAGGGACGGACTATTGTATTCGCTTCGGTGTCTCTGTGTGTGGTATGTCTGTCTGTCGGTCGGTCTGTCTGTCCCCATAGAAGGACTTATCCAAACCTAGTCGACCTATATATCAAATTAAACAAGGAGGAGAAGGGAGGGAAGGAGGAGGAGAAGAAGGACGAAGGAGAAGAAGAGGGAGGAGGAGAAGAAGGAGGAGGAGGAGGAGAAGAAGGACGAAGGAGAAGAAGAGGAGGGAGGAAAGGGAAGAAGAAGAGGAAAAGAAGGAGAATACTAAAAAGAGGAGGAAAGAAGAGGAGGAGAGGGAGAGAAGGAGTATGGGGTATGGGGTAACAATATAAGAAGGTCTTGGGGGATCTTGGAGATTTTTTTTTGAGAAGGGAGGGAATATTGACAAAGAGGAAAGAAGAAAAGGATGTTTATCCGCTGAGTTTCTGGAGCTAGAAGGGTTGACGGATGAAATTTAGCTTCTCCTGATCATCAAAACTCTGAGGTCTAACAAAGTGCCATAAATACATATAGCATTCTTCTTCAAAAAATCTGGTGTGAACATCACACGACTTTCTATTACATTAAACTTCTCAACTGTAAGTCGGACAGTTCTAAAAGTTTCACCAACCTTTCGGCTTTACTAAGTTCCTTGATTGATAACTTCTACTCAAGAGTCTATGAATTATGATGGTCAACCGTCCAAGTAGGCATCCCTATATCCGGTCTTTATTAGATTCATCATCTTCTTTTATTGCACCTTTTCCCGATTTCAATTAGGTCCTAGCTGAAGACGAAATGAATCTATCTATAAAACCCATGCTGTCCTCAATACATGTAAGTCACAAGTCAGGTCATCAGGTACAAAACATGAGGATATAAAATATGTATAGATATTGGGATTTGGGACAGGGGTAGACTTCGTTTTGGCGACTCCAAATAGTATAATGAGATCTGAGACAGGTAGAGTAATTACGAGGGAGGCAGGGATTGTGTCGTCAATGAATACCTGGAAATGGTTCTCGAGTTCTTGGAATCCACTTGTCAATTAACGCGGATGATTTATGCACTCTTGGTTTTTGAATTGTTTTTGAGTTCGAGCGGCTTGTGAAAAAATTAAAGGCAGAAAGAAACACTCTAACATCACGTCACGTCACGTGAACTCATGTGGAGTCAGAAAGATCTTCAAAGTTTTCCCATAAAATTGTAGGTAGTGTGGCCGTCCTGAACGAGATATCCTAGAGTATTATAGGAAAATTTTGCTATATCTATCTGGGATGTGACGTGACATGACGGTGGTGTGTTTTTACCTTAAGGCTATTCCTTACCGAGGCAACGAGGCTGAGGTTTGAATCCCAAAAACGATTTTGAATCCCAAAGAGGCCGCGGGTTCGATTCCCGCCCGGGGCGGATTTTATCCTGATGGTATAATGTCCGTCGTCGGAACGGCTGGCTTTCTCCTATCCTGTCTTCCTTCTCTCTTCGATTTCGGGATGATAAGACCTTAGTAGTTACAGTTCCCTCTGTCAAACTTCTTAAAAAAAACAAAAAAAAAAAAAAACAAAAAAAAAACAAATTTATACCTTTGGCGAGTCACTTGAATTCGAAAATTTCAAGCTCTTTGGTTCATTATAACTCTTGTACTTGTTTGTTTGTTTCCAATGTTTCCATATTAGGGACTTGTTTACCCGTTTTGTTCTTTATTTTTAACCCAATGTCTTGAGCAGCCTTGTCTGCCGCTCTTGAGGCTTGACTTTAGGGAATACCCAAATTGAAAGGTTTTGTTGTAGTAATGTTGTTTGTTTATTGGTGAGGTAGTTTCCATGCTCGATATTGCTATTCATAACTTGTGGACCTACACTAACTTGTAACATGTGGCCAATCCTGAGTTCCGAATCAATCAGGTAAGTACTTCAATATTTTAGAAAGATTCATTTATTTACCTTTCCTGGTTTATGTACGACCGATGCTTACGAAATCTATGTCACTATAGCAGTGGTTCGAGAGGATTCTACAAAATCATTTAGTACAACCACATGTTCAAACTACAAACCATGATCTTTTGGGACCATCACAATCTCTTAACCTTAACCTCCGGGAATTTTTTAGCCCGTAGCGGAACTACCGGATTTCAGTCTGATTCTGTCAGAGGTTTTCGAACAGCAATCTCTAGGTATTCTAAAGAACTATTAGCTGTCTATGTCTCAGGAGACCCACTTTTTACTTTTCCCGTAAGAATCTCGCCTCTTCTCCTCCTCTTCCTTCTTCTTCATCATCTCCTTTTCTTCCTCTCTTCTACATGAATACCATATTTAGCGATGACCTTGGATTTCAAGGACACGAGACACTACAGCCCGTAGTTTATTCGATCGTGGTTAAAGAAAATCAGTACCTATGTACCTACCTAATTTGTTCGACCAGGTTTGGATAAGTCCTTCTATGGGGACAGACAGACACCGAAGCGAATACAATAGCCCGTCCACTATACCTTTTGTTATTACCGAGACACTACTCACTGAGATTATGGAATATGGACACGCTCCATACTTTTCCTTCTTCTCCTCTTTTCTTCTCATCAGCTCTCTCCTCCTCCTCTTAGTATTCTTCTCCACCTTTATTTTTCCTCTACATAAAGTCCAGCTGAACGACCTTGGAATTCAAGGACGCGAGACACCTCTACACGCTGAGTTAACAATGGACACAGGCCATTACTTTTAATGGTTTTTAGGTTGACGAGATACTTGATGGGTACAGACCACTCTACTTTTGCTTTTTGCTCTCATAAAAACATTGGTCTTCATGAGACTGTGATGACTTCAAGTTCTTTATTTGAGACTCTGAAAGTCTGAAGACAAATTCTTTATGGGGTATTCTTCTTTGGTTATGACTTATTTACAGTCAGGTCTACCCGGTCTAGGGTCTCCAGATCAAATTTTTAAAAAGTAGGACATTTGGTTCCAAAAACCCGGACATTCCATCGAAAACCCGGACATTTCCCATGGGATAAAAAGTGTTCTTAATTCTTAATTAGTACTGTGTCATTGGACAGGTGTTGTAGTACATTACATTACATTCATGAAATGGGGGTCTTCTCTAACAAAATTCCTGTGTGTATGTAGGATTATTGCACCCCAAGTGTTGTAGTAAAATAATTTTTGATGGAGGACTCAGTAACTTTGTGAAGTTTCGGGATAAAAAAGTGTTCTTAATCAGTACTGTGTCATTGGACAGGTGTTGTAGTACATTACATTACATTGATGAAATGGGGGTCTTTTCTAACGAAATTCCTGTGTGTATGTAGGATTATTGCACCCCAAGTGTTGTAGTAAAATAATTTTTGATGGAGGACTCAGTAACTTTGTGAAGTTTCATAATTTCATTTCAGTTAAAATACCCCATTTCTTCTAGTATCAAAATCGTCCATTACAAAACAATCATGACCCGTGTTCGGACTGCCTTGGTGTGTAAAGTTTGAGGTTCAATTGAATTGCACTGGGGACCAGGATACTTTGTTACCACTTGGACAAAGAAGTTTTTGCGGAGGCTTTCAGAAACGAGTTCAACCTACGGAGAACTCTACCTCCTACTTGCACTTTGGAACCTGATGTTAGGAAACACCGGGGCCTTGGTCTACGTGCATCTGGTGACCAATAGATTGTTTTGCTGAAGTACACTGAGGTGCAAAGAATTTGGGACAATTTTCATCCCTTTTGCTATTTGACAGCCTTTTGTTTTGAAAATATATCAAAGGCTGAAAACAGAATGGTAATTAAGGAGGTAGCGTTCCGCCCCGGAATTAAAGAAAGATTGACAGCGCTGATTGACTTGATAAAAGGACTTTACATGATCAGCTCTATGCAGTTTGAATTAATCGCTTTCCTTTATCGTGCAAGTTTTGAGAGCTCATATTGCATGTTTATTAATGGCTTTCTTTTAAGTAGCAGGGTTCTCTGTTCTCCTGGAGGAGCTCTTCCACCCAACCATTTCTAGATAGGTACTATCTTTAGTTTTCTAGTAGGCTCAATTTTTCATGGAAAATTCGTTGATTCCGGCAAAGTTCTAGGATTTAGGGGGTAATCTGTCCCGAATTTTCGCACGTCAGTGTACGAAAAAAGTTCTCTTTGTACGTGTATCATTTAGTATCTTGTAGCTAATGGTCCAATACCACTAATGTAGCCAAGCTAATATGATGTAGTGGATTGGAAATTGGTATAAATGAGGACTTACACTTAATGTGCCGTGTTAACATATCAACGAATCAGATCAGTTTTTGTATCGGTGCCTCTAGTGCATTTGGCACCTTACATCAGGATTAGTCCCTATTTTGCCACATCGCAACAGTAACTTGAGAAGTATTGAACCACTATAAATGCCGGGTATACCTACTGGGATGATACTTGCACACTGAAGGTATACCTACGAGGGTGATCTCTTTGCAGCCCTAAAGGTTGGGTTAAGCTTATACGAATCTACGAGGGTGATACTTGAAAGGGCCGGAAGCCTCCGGGTTCAATTTCCACCTAAATCAAAATTTTCCTAATTTTTTCACCTCATTCATAAAAATCAAATCTGATAAACAAAGGCAAATGACAACTTTCAAAAATCAGGTACAGATAAATAGGTATACCGTACCTATTTGTACAGATCCAGATATGTATGTAGGTACAATACCTTTCTGAACAATTTTACAACTCCCTATCATAGAAATATACCTAGGTACAACTTGCATTGACTATTTTATAGGATAGGCTCTATTGTGGAATATACATATCTGTTAATCATGTGTAGTACTTAATTAACCATATTATTGTTAATTAGATAGTTACATTACTATTATCATCACAGTTATAACAGTTACTGATGTATATTCGCACATTAATAATTCACTTGCCTATACCTACATCGGAGACTTGAATATTGATTTATTATTTTCATTTATTTATTATATACTAGTATTATTATTATTTTCCTTCGAAATGCTGTTGTCTATCTATAAAACCCATGCTGTCCTCAATACATGTAAGTCATGCTGTCCTCAATACATGCAAGTCACAAGTCAGGTCATCAGGTACAAAACATGAGGAATTGAGGATATATGTAGATATTGGGATTTGGAACAGGGGTAGACTTCGTTTTGGCGACTCCAAATAGTATAATGAGACCTGAGACAGGTAGACAGTCGTAGTAATTACGAGGGAGGCAGGGATTGTGTCGTCAATGAATACCTGGAAATGGTCTTCGAATTCTTGGAATCCACTTGTCAACTAACGCGGATGATTTATGCACTCTTGGTTTTTGAATTGTTTTTGAGCTCGAGCGGCTTGTGAAGAAATTAAAGGAACTCACTACCATCACGTCACGTGAACTCATGAGGAGTCAGAAAGATGTAATTCAAAGTTTTCCCATGATATTCAATATTCTAGGTAGTGGTAGTGTGACAAGTGGTGTGGGTGTCCTGAACGAGATTACCTACCATAATATGGGAAAACGTTGAACTACTGACCCCCATGAGTTCACGTGATGTGACGTGATGGTAGTGTGTTTCTACTAGGCTATTCCTTACCGAGGCAAGGAGACTGGGGTTCGAATCCCAAAAGCTAACTTTAAATTTGAGTCAGGAGGTCATAGGGAAGGGGATTTGTAAGATGAAGTTCAAAAATAAATTTATTCCTTTTGGCGAATCTCTTGAATTTGAAATGTCCAAGCTCTTTGGTTTATTTTAACTCGCATCCTTGTTTGATTGTTTCCATATAAGGAACCCGTTCACCCGTTTTGGTCTTTATCTTTAACCCAATGTCTTGAGCAGCCTTGTCTACCGCTCTTTGAGGCTTGACTTTAGGGAATACCCAAATTGAAAGGTTTTGTTGTAGTAATGTTGTTTCAGGGCCGGATTAGCCCCCCGCGGGGCCCGGGGCAGTTTCAAAGGCGCGGGGCCCCCAGTTTGGGCTGATCGAACTTGAAATTTTTAGCGCCGCAGGCGAAATTTTTCAAAAAGTAGGTAGATATGTGCCTCATGCTTTGTCACAAGTTAATTTTTGACGTACCTATATATAAATAAAATTGTAGATTTGTCTGTACATTGCTTAGAATCGTGAAATTTTTAGTTATTCTTCCTATACCTAAGGGTAATAGAAAGTAAAAATTAGTACTTAAGCTGTGATATTGGCTGTAGACTGTAGACCTTGAGGTGTACACTGAACTGAAATTCGCTGAAATTGACAATGGGTCTCTCTCTCTCCCTCTCAACGTTTGGTGCCTCCTCCTACCTAAAAAACGGGCTTTTCGATGAAAAATAGCCTTTGGTTACTCCCCTCCAAAAAATTCTTTGATACACCATACAGACCATACACTTCAAAGGACGCACTTTTCAAGAGCCTAAGAACTCCTCTACTCCCCCATTCAAAGAAAGAAAGGAAGAATGAAGAAGGAGAAGGAGTAGGAGAAAAAGAATCTCTCCCTCTTACCTTTGAGCAAGCACGTTATCAAATGCAGGTATGCAGTCCCATTTATGCTATGCCATACACACACAACATTCCCTCCTTCCTTATTGGTAATCACAGAGTGCAGGGGACTTTTATGTAATGTTCCCCTCATTGTCTTTAGATGATAGGGTAAATTTCCCTCTTTTCCCTCTTATTTAGGAGAGCGAAGGTAAAATTCCTCTCTTATCTAGGGGAGCGAGGGTGAAATCCCCCTTTTACCTTTGGGCGAGAGGTAATTTACGATATAGTTTCCACCCCCTTGAAACCCGGAGATAAAAACAACTACATAGTAACACCTTTTTTTTTCCGTACGCACTTGAAACTAAGGCACCTATATAAATATCCCCGGGTGTACACAGGAAAAGTTTTTTTTTCTTTTTGCTATTTTTGTCATATCAGGTACATATGCACTATTCTCTGTTGATGCTACCTTGCCTTTATCAATAAGCTTATAATGGTTGAAGGTCCAGTTGCCCAATCAGAACCCACTTACCAGAATAAAAAATCAATGAGTTGGAGGGGGATTTTTGGGACCCTAGTTATAGGACATTTATGGACTATACTACAAGCTATAGGTTTTCCAGAACTTTCCTCACGAGGCCGAGTGGGCTCCGAAATGGCCACCAGTACTTAACGTCCCAGACAGTTACCCGTCCAGGTACCAACCATCCAGGATGAAATTTACACTCGTACTTATGAACAAGAATGATCGTTCTTAGATCAGTCTCAAGTCTAAATTGACCAATCAAATGCCTTGAGACTATGCTTAGCACGAACTTAAGAGCCAACATTTTGTTCATAAATATGGGTGTTAGTCTTCCATCAGTAAACGTTGCATCCAACGTCTTGGAGCCTTTCGCTGGGGGCACTTCAAGGTCTTCAAGTCAAATGCACCATCACTTGCTTCATTTCTTCATTACATTATTACTTTCACTGAAAATAGGTAGGTTTCCCATTCTCACCCACATACGACATACCTGAAGTACAGCGCCCTAACAGATTTCCCCTGTTCTAAACTTTCCCCCCAGTAAGGGGCTCCTGTGTTTAAAAACTCCGCGCGAGTGGAGGCTGTTTTTAACTTTTCCCATCTCCCCCAATCAAGGGCTCTCCTCTCCCCCGAAATAATGGTTCGCCTCCTTCCCTCCCCCCAAACAAGGGTTCTCCTCTCCCCCAAAACAAAGGTTCACCTCCCTTCCCGAAATAATGGTTCGCCTCCCTCCCCCCCCCGAAAGTTATGACGGGGGTTGCTTTCAAAACAAACAAAGGGTGTGAAAGAACATAGGGTATGCATTTGTGTTTAGGGGTTTCTTTTTCCTTCGAATTTCCCTGCATTAGGGAAAGCTACTTTCGGATAATTCCAATGCAAAAGGCTCAGGTCCTCAGGTGTTTGATACAGTAATTCCTACCATTTATTTGCAATCTGAACTTTGCAGGGACCAAGATCTCTTTTTTTTTCAAAAGGTTTGTTTGGGGGAACTGTAACTCAGATTGTTGGTATGTTGGTCACAGTACTCATAGTTGATCTACCTCTATTTGTTGGCGTAACCAAGTCTTGAGCTGGTAGTCATCTAAATAAAGCACTGTTTTATCAAAATAAGGGGGCACCAACCATAGTTCTGTGCAATATTGATTGTATCAAAGACACATTATACCACATACTTAAAATAATATGCAAATCATCTTTAATAGCCCGATCCATATGATCATATCAGCATCACTTATTGAATTCAACTAGAGGAATTTTTTAAGGTGGTCTGGTAAATTGGGGCCAATTTTAGGGCCTCAAAAATCAGCTGGGTAGATACCGGGTTGTGTTTTGCAAGCAGATCCGCAAATGGAGTAAGTGGAAATGCACTTATGTCAGCTACGGTACATTAAAGATTTGAGAGGATGAGATATTGAGACGATTTTTTTTTCTTCTGGGAATTTTAGAGGAATATCCAGATCAAAATAGCAAAATACTGAGGTTATCTTTTATGACCTTGATTGACCTCTAATTTGCCACTTTATTCTAAACAAATAAGGTTCCTTCTCAGAACGGCTGTCTTTCTCCTATCCTGTCTTTCTTCTCTCTTCGTTGTTGGTAGTTGGGACAGTAAGACCTCTGTTGTTAAAGCTACTTCCATACAGAGCATCAAAATTAAAGTCATTTCTTGAGGAAGGATTGAGCAATCCTCCATCCACACAGCCATCATTCATTTACTAAAAAATAACCTCTCTGGCTTCAAATGTGTTTGGTACCTTACAATATTAGTTTTACGACCCTCCTTGCTTTGTTACTCCATGGGGTTTCAGGCGTTCTGGTTGTGTAGATCTGGTTTTCTATTTTGTCCTCAGGGCTTTTTGGGTTCCTCTGGTTCCTAGTATAGTTTGGTTAGAGGCTTCTAATAGGAGTAGTATTTGGTAGGTTCGTTTTCTCATTATTTGGTAATCCGGTTAACTGAATAATTGTTGGAACCGCATTGTTATCTAATAGTTTTTTTGGAATTATCTGTTTAAAGTGTTATTTTTTAATTACTCTTATTTGTGTGTCAATTTTTAGTTGTTTATTGGCTTCATTTGTTTTCTTCTCATTTTGTGGTAATTTTCATTAGTTTTATTTTTCCCCCCAAGTTCAGTTGTATCTTTAAATCGTTTCCAAAATATTTCAATTTAAATTAATTATTTCATATTTAGTCAAATAAATTAATTTGGGCATTTAGGTGTAATTTATTTGCTGTTACCTCTGATAGGTTCATTATTAATTTGTAATTTTATTAATTTATCTATTCGTGCCAGAAGTGTTGTAGTGTACCATGTGTGCAATTATAAATAAATCAAATAAAAGTGTTTTAAAAATCAAAGTAATTAATTAACAGCGAATTATCAAATTAATTACGTGGGGTTTACTCAATATCGAAAGGATTTGTATCTAATAATACCTGGAATTCCTGGATTACCCACCAATATTGGATTTGTAACTCGTGTTTCCTGGACTATTATGAACCATGAGTTCACTATCTCGAGCTCTCTCTTTTAAAGGTAAGATTTCACGGAACTACCGGATTTCAGTCTGATTCTGTCAGAGGTTTTCGAACAGCAATCTCTAGGTATTCTAAAGAACTATTAGCTGTCTATGTCTCAGGAGACCCACTTTTTACTTTTCCCGTAAGAATCTCGCCTCTTCTCCTCCTCTTCCTTCTTCTTCATCATCTCCTTTTCTTCCTCTCTTCTACATGAATACCATATTTAGCGATGACCTTGGATTTCAAGGACACGAGACACTACTCACTGAGATTATGGAATATGGACACGCTCCATACTTTTCCTTCTTCTCCTCTTTTCTTCTCATCAGCTCTCTCCTCCTCCTCTTAGTATTCTTCTCCACCTTTATTTTTCCTCTACATAAAGTCCAGCTGAACGACCTTGGAATTCAAGGACGCGAGACACCTCTACACGCTGAGTTAACAATGGACACAGGCCATTACTTTTAATGGTTTTTAGGTTGACGAGATACTTGATGACCAGCGGTTCGCAAACTTTCACACTTGTTGTTTCATTGTAAATTTTCATCAGTAAATCCCAAATTTCTTCAAATTGAATTGATCCCAAGGGCAAGGACATCCTAGACCCTTGACAAATGGAGTGTGCCTGAAGGCATGTGATGTGTTCCGATCCACTCGGCCCCAAATTAATTTTGAAGGCTCCGCGGGTTTTTTACTATATTTTTTGTGACTTAACATCAACTCCTTTATGGCCCAATGAGGGGCTGTGGACCACAGTTTGTCAATCACTGCGTTACACTATAGGTACATAAGAGTGTAAGACTGACTGCTCTAACGATAGTTCAGGTACTTTGTACTGAGTCCAGTTATTTCTTGAATGAAGCTCCAAAACCTTTATCTCTCTCTAGTTTTAACTTCACACTTGTCACATTTAAGTGTGCTTAAGAGGTGAAGCTTAGAGAGAGAAGATAACGCATTACGGATTAATGCTCTTGTGCATCTGATGAGGGACATGCTACAGGATGGGCATGCTAAGACGCAGGCCATGGATGTAATGAGCCTAATAACAGCTATAGCGGCAGTTGCTTTATCATCGAAAAAGATAAGGTGATAAAACAAATATACCTACTAGTGAAAACTAACAAAGAACACCTTTTATTCCTAATTGAAAAGCCAAAAATGTCAACTTTCCCATAGAGAGTAACGTAAAACTTGAAACTTTTCATCTTTACCCTTGCTCAACTACACCCATTTTCAAGGTTATTAGGGCTTCTGGTAGTGCACTTCCCTCCTCAGCTTCAGGAATCTTTACTGGTAGTGCAGTTTGTAATTTTGTTCTTCCAAACATTCAGAAGTACATCATAACACCGTATTACACCTTTCAAGATCAAGCGAGGCGCGGATCCATAAACCCGGACGTCTGGAAACCCTAACCCGGTCCCAATGTCTCTTGGTTCTTGGTGAACCAAGATTATAATGCAAATATGTGTGAATTGTAGGTGTCTATCACAGTCAGCCACATTTGAGACTAATTTCATAGACAGTTATATAGCCTAAGAGATAAGTTTTAGAGGTTGTTTGATCGTCCCCTAAATTGAAGAGAGGAGGGCAGGCAGGATAGAAGAAAGCCAGTCGGTCCGAGAACGAACCATTGTCTGTTTGGGATAAAATCCGCCCCAAACGAGAATCGAGGGACGTTTTTACCCTCATTTTACACCTAACCCCTCAAATAACCTTGAACTGACTTGCCCAATAACCCCGTTCGACCGACTTTCCTTCCTAGATTAAAATAATCCTACGCATTAAAGGCTTCGGTCACTTTTCTTGATTTGCACTTCAATTTAAAATCAACAATATAAAAACTTAATCAAATGACTTGGATAAACATAAAAGAGCGTTGCATAAAAAAACATTAAAAACGTCTTGTGATGGAGATTAAAGTTTTTTTTATTGCACCTAATAAGCATTGAGCTATTGAGGTATTGAGCATGTCTTTGAGAAATCAAGTTGTAAAAGTAAATGATTAACTGTTTTTCCCCTATAAAAGAAGAAGAAGAAGACGAAGAAGAAGAGGAGGAGGAGGAAAAAGAAGACAAGGAGGAAGAAGAAGAGTTGAAACTCCTTTCTCTTCTATCCATTTCTTTACCTATTAGGCACCTGATGAAGTTCATCCATAGATCTTAAGATGATCTTCTAACCGCCTCGGTGGTGTAGTGGTCAAGGCGCTCGCCTGGTAAACAGGAGGGCGTGGGTTCAATCCCAGCCGAGGTATGGAATTTTATTGGTTCGTTCTCGGAACGGCTGCCTTTCTCCTATCCTGTCCTCCTTCTCTCTTTTATTTGAGGACGATAGAACCTCTGTTGTTACCTTTAGTTCCCTCTGTCAAATCTCAAAAGACAAGTCTACCACCTCGCCACTTGTAAAAGGCGGCACGGTCGGATCGGTTTGTCCTTAAAATGGCATCAATATTGATTTTCTCAACTTTTCACGATAGTTTTTCTTAGGAAAATCAAAGACTTTTCCGGTCACACATCTGAGTCGTGAGCTTTTTTACGGAAACAAATCCCAGGACATGAGTGAAGAATTTTCCTCTTTTCTCTTGCCTCCTGTTTTCCTTATCAGCGTTTCGTTTCCCTCATTAATTCCTCGTTTATCTTTGTTTCCATCACCTCTTGTCGTTCTCTTTCCTGCTGTTCGTCTTCATTCCATCACTATCACTTTCCTTCATTTTTATGCCATCTTTTTCGAGTATTTCTTTTATTCCATTTTGCATCACAGTCAAGTTATCTATAACCACTTTTTCTTCAACATAGTTACTTATTCCATAATTTCCTATGCCATTAATCCGTCAGCCTGATGGAATTTTTTGATCTCATTGAACAGAACCATAAGTCTTTCCATATTTTTTCCATCCATATTTCTCTTTGTCTGTGTGCAGGTCTTTGTCTTTCCAGCCATATTTCCATACATTTTTCTTTCCATCCATATTTCTCTGTGTGTCTGTGTGCAGTCTTGGTCTTTCCATCCACGTTTCCATCATATACATTTGTCTTTCCATCCACATTTCCATTCATTTTTCTCTCTATCCATATTTCTTTCTGTCTGTGTGGTGCAGTCTCATTTATTTCGATTACGGTTGTTTCTGACAATCGCGTGCATGTGTCATCGTGCATTTTATCATTAACGTGCAGCCAACACGAATCCTGATTATCGACGGAGCATTAATTTTATTGATACATTATGATAATCGGCTCGCCCAATTTGCATGGAGATAAACAATAAACTCTTTATTGACATTATGAATCAAAGACTCGTCGGTTTTAAGAGTCTTCAACTCAATACACGTCTGTCTTAAGTCTTAATAGGTACTTAACCCGTGAAGATCATTTTCTGTTTGAATTTCAAGATTATTTCTCTTTCGATTTTAGGATTATTATTGACTATTGTCATTTTGAAGTCAGTCTTGGTCTGTAACCCATTCACAACTCTCGTCTAGATTTTTTGAGGAAAAGGGATGATTGTCTTTCTTTTGCGTTATAGATCCTGTTGAGAGTTGATCTTTCGCTGAGTTTACTCACCTCTCCCGTTATAATTGTCTGGCTTCCAAGGTATTGTATTGAGTCCCATGTAATTCTTTGTAAATCATTTACAATTCAATCAAAAGATAATGACTTCTCATGATCTGACGACCAGTTCGGGACTTGATTTCGGGACTAAGACCCAATCCGGGACTCGATTTCAGGACCAAGACCCGAAGAGGTCGCCCTGGATGCAGTTCGAATTCAGTCATCTGTTCACACGACGGGTACATGTTAATATTTTCAACGAGAAGTCTTGAACCATGACACGAGTCAGTCATTAATATGAACCACCCTAGCACCCTCTACCATATTAGTAAACTATATTAGTGAACTTAACAGTGTCAGGGGTGGAAATAAGAGTCATGAACAATCCTCTCCTCATACACAAGTTACTTCTTATTCTTGGTGAACAGTTGCTGATCCTCTGATGTAGAAA
>NW_007378734.1:81858-87318 GCF_000475195.1 Diaphorina citri
TATTCCGTGAATAAAAATCGTACGGGACCCGATTTATCTCCATTGAACCGGTAGATTATAAAACAGAGTTCCCCTAGCCAACGTTCCCTCTTGAGAGACGTTAACAGGCAAATCGGTTTCCTTTTAAGGGCAGTCAAGGAGCATTGTCCTGAAAGTACAAGCTTGAGAGTTGAGAGTACACACTCCATAGAGAGGTCTTCGAATGTAATCGAGAGACAGAGGCGGAGCTTGAATAGGGGAAACAGGGAAGATTTCGTTTAAAGTTACTGTAGATGGCGGAGTTTGGATAGGGGATCAGACAGTGGGTATTTTTTTGCTGAAAGAGGCTGTAAATTTATTCAATGTATGCTCCCAAGACAATTCGGTTGCTAGTTGCTAACTAAAGACACTGGAATTTGAACTTTATAGGAGCAATTTTTAGTATAGGAGCAATAGGAGCAAGTTATAGGAGCAATAGGAGTAATTTTTAGCCCGATCCGTTTGTCGTGAAGGTTTCAAGAGTCTTCTTTTTTTTACTTGGTCTTTTCCCACTCAAGTGGGGTCGACAATTTCAAGCGATTCAACTAGGGCACCATGGAAGCACCCAATTTTCTGTCGATATTAGGTCCTCACTTCAAATTTCAAGAGTGTAGGGCAACATTCGATTGTACACTTAAGGAGTTGCATCCTTTTTGATGAGTTTTTCATTTACAGAAAATAAATCTGAAAGACTTTTTCTTCGCCACCTTCTCATTGTTGGCATTTCTTATTCTTAAATGTAGGTCGTGGTATGTTTGAGTCAGGTTCCCCGGGGATCCCTTCACCACAGCCGCCACTGATCAGCTGACTATTTTTATCTTCCACAATCCACAATGACTTATTACCGAGAGATTTCAATAGTGACAACAACTTTGTAATGGCATGAACGTTGGCCGTTCGGGTTGAACTTAAGCTCCAATTAGACGAGCGATTCAACTATTAGGGCACCGTGGAAGCACCCAATTTTCTGTCGATATTAGGTTCTCACTTCAAAGTGTTAAACGGTTTTCTTGATGTTTCTTAACAAGTTTTCTATCCAAAGTCTCGCAATGAGGACCTAATATCGACAGAAATCCGGGTCAATCTGTGATCCATTTCCTTTTTTTTTTTTCCTTTTTTTGCCACTGCTCTACAACTCAAAATTTGCAAGAAATGATGCGAATTCTAACGCTTCACCGTTAGTAGAGCTAAATCCCCGGTGTGGTTGGGCATCAATCTGTGATCAATTTTTTGCCACTGCCTCTCAAATTTGCATGAAATGATAAAAATCATGATGAATGATGTTGTTCCGTATCCAAACTCATATTTCAAATCAATGTTCAGCAGGAGCAAGTCGTATATCTTTCCCTATATCTGTGTGCCTCTTTCATTTACAACAAAATCTTGTCTTTTCCATATATGTACGTCTTGAAGTCATTCTGTGGCCCCCTCTTACGTTCCAAGATTAGGTTAGTCTCTCTTCTGGATTCTTATACGATTCAGCAGCGGTTCGCAAACTTTCGCACTTATTGTTTCATCAGTAAATGGGTTTCTTCAAATTGAATTGATCCCAAGGGCAAGGAAATTCTAAACCCTTGACAAATGGAGTGTATCTGAAGGCATGTGATGTGTTCCGATCCGCTCGGCCCCAAATTAATTTTGAAGGCTCCGCGGGTCTTTTTACTATATTTTTTGTGACTTAACACCATCTCCTTTATGTTCTTTGTGGCCCAATCAGGGGCTGTGGACCACAGTTTGTCAATCACTGCATTACACTATACATAAGAGTGTAAGACTGACTGCTCTAACGATAGTTCAGGTACTTTGTACTGAGTCCAGTTATTTCTTGAATGAAGTTCCAAAACCTTTACCTCTAGTTTTAACTTCACACTTGTCACATTTAAGTGTGCTTAAGAGGTGAAGCTTAGAGAGAGAAGATAACGCATTACGGATTAATGCAAAGCGAGCAAGGATATGGTCGATAGTATCTGTAAGTCAAACGAAACCGGTGCACGAAAAATCAGTTTTGACAGCTCTCCCAAAATAGAATTCACATTTGACATGCACGTCACATCGGATATTAAAAACAAAATTACACATAAGAAGGAAAGAAAAAGTGAACTGTATGAAATACTGAAGAACAAAAATAACGAGATGAATGAGATTATAAGTAAGGAAAACGATTTAATCGCTTCCATCAAAGCAAAAGAACAACATCAAGCAGACGAGAAAAGAAACCTTGATGTATGCAATGTCAATGATAGCAACAACTGTGATAACAAATCGGATTTAAACGATGAAATATTGATTAGCAATCAAGTAGCTAGTGATACAACTGACAAAGATAAATTTCAAGCAGGCAAAGGCAATGTGTCGCCTACAAAAAGCGTCAATTTCGTCAACTTTGTCGATACTATCGACCCGAGCTCCCCGAAGCTTTCCAAAGCCAACAGAAATCTCCGACTCAAAATCAGCAACGATATTAAACCAGTTTCGATTCTGAAGAAGAACGATGGTGATGGGAGCAAGTGCACCACACCTGTGTCGGCGGAGGCACCACTCGTCTCTCCATCGTCACCTCTGTCCATTCCTACCCCACCACCACTGAAACCATTCGAACGCAAACCATCCTTCCGAGCCAACTCGAACGATCTGCAAGAGATCAAACAGAAAATAGACGACAGCTTTCAGAAACAGAATCTCATGCTGCAGAACCGACTGCAAAACCTGCAAACCCTGACGTCCTACTCTTCTTTGAGAAAACAGAGGAATGCGTCCAAGACAAATCTGACTAGGAGTCACTCCGACTCTAACCTGAGTGTCGCCAGCTCCTATAGGAACAGTCTGGATTTGGATGAGATATTTGTCATCCAGGATTCGGATGGCAATCGTGAGGATGCCCAGAATGGATATTTCTCCAAGTATTTCAAAGTTCTGAGTGGGAGCTGGAAGAATTTGTTCACCCGTGAGTATTGCACTAGTTTCCTCTTACTTAAAAACTTATAACCATATCAATGGTAATAATAAGTATTTTAAAAAATGCATAAAGGCAATGGGGAAGCAATAACAACAAACAAAATATGTATCACTTTCAATCAAATCGCATTTTGAAGGTCGCTTGACATCATACTAACATACTAAATGCAAATTTACATATGGGAGTACATCATAACACCGTATTATACCTTTCAAGATCAAGCGAGGCGCGGATCCATAAAAACTAAAAATAAAACCAATCTCCCTGAAATACGACTGTGTTTCAAGGAGCAGGGCAATAACGGTGGGGTGTTTGTGTTAAAACAGTAAAAAATATTAACAATGCTGCGTTCAATACCTCTTCTGTGTTATGCTCCAATATGAAATGTTGTTTGTTGATGTTCCTTGCAAAGAAAATAGGAGGGTACTTTTGACGCAGGCCATGGATGTAATGAGCCTAATAACATCTATAGCGGCAGTTCCTTTATCTTTGAATAAGATAAGGTGATAATACCTAAGTACTAGTGAAAACTAACAAAGAACACCTTTTATTCCTAATTGAAAAGCCAAAAATGCCATAGAGAGTAACGTAAAACTTGAAACTTTTCATCTTTACCCTTGCTCCAACCTATTAATTGTCAACTACACCTATTTTCAAGGTTATTAGGGTTTCTGGTAGTGCACTTCCCTCCTCAGCTTCAGGAATCTTTACTTTGTAATTTTGTTCTTCCAAACATTCAGAAGTACATCATAACACCGTATTACACCTTTCAAGATCAAGCGAGGCGCGGATCCATAAAAACTAAAAATAAAACCAATCTCCCTGAACACGACTGTGTTTCAAGGAGCAGGGTAATAACGGTGGGGTGTTTGTGTTAAAACAGTAAAAAATATTAACAATGCTGCGTTCAATACCTCTTCTGTGTTCTGCACTTGGAGCATATGAAATGTTCTTTGTTGATGTTCCTTGCAAAGAAAATAGGAAGGTATATATGAAAAGTTATTCCTTGTTGATATTAGCAAAGAAAATGTAGAGGGGAAAACATTGTGAAGATGGTTTTGTTTACATGATGGCAGTATTGCCAAAGTTCCATATATTGCATGGGGGTTTTTGGGGTGACTTTTGGGAATTTTGAATTCCGATTTTTCATAATTCCATCTTAAAGATGGAACTTGGGAAGATTCCTTTTAAAATATGAATTTGTAGGCAAAGTCGATCTCATTACATGTATTTTTCATCATTACTGGTACACAACCCCTAATGTTTTTACGTTCTATTCCATACATTTCTCAGAAAAGCATATTAACTCGAGACTCAAGATTTAATACTCTGTAGGGGAAAACATTGTGAAGATGGTTTTGTTTATATGATGGCAGTATTGCCAAAGTTCCATATATTGCATGGGGGTTTTCTGGGGTGACTTTGAATTCCGATTTTTCATAATTCCATCTTAAAGGTGGAACTCGGGAACATTCCTTTTAAATTATGAATTTCTAGGCAAAGTCGATCTCATTACATGTATTTTTCATCATTACTGGTAGGTACACAACCCCTAATGTTTTTACGTTCTATTCCATACATTTCTCAGAAAAGCATATTAACTCGAGACTCAAGATTTAATACTCTGTTAACGATGCGTGACTAATTCGCAATGAATTAATTAACGCAAGTAGTTATATCGGGACATAGGGTGTTTCTGTTTTGGTCGAAATCAAGTGAAATTCAGTTCTGGATTTTGTGATTGTTTGAACTGATTTTGTGATTGTTTGAATTGATTTTGTGATTTAGTTTGAATTGAACTTGATCTCTTTTGTTATCAGGTTTTGAAATTTGGATCCCTCTTCTCTAATTTCTAATTTGATCTTCTCTTATTCTTTATTAGCAACCATATTTGTCATAGCGTGGATAATTCAATTATTCAGGGTGGCGCACTTGTACTTCAGGGTGGCCCAGAATCTTCTGATGTCAGATAGACAAGAGTTTGTCATCACTACTTTTACATCCCTTCAGGGCTTCAGGCACTCTCTATTTGTTAAGGGTCTAGGTTTACTTGGCCCTTGTGATCAATTTAATTTGAAGAAACCATTTACATAGGTACTAATGAAAATTTGTCGAAAATACATTTTTACTCCCAAGTTGTTCCATCTGTTACGACTTTTTAAATAAATATTCAAGTGAATTAATAAAGCCAGGAATCTAGTCAGTCAAAGACAAATACAGAGCAATCTAGCCACACACAGGCTCTCAATACTCTGTTTGATTTTCTAAATACTTTGATGGTAAATTTACATCACGATTCTCGCGAACTTCTTCGACTTCTTTCTCTCCTTTGACTTCCTTCCGACATTCGCGTTCTTCTGTAAATCTTCTTCTGTATTTAACCTTTTTTCTGTATTCTCTTCTGTTCCTTTCTTCATTTCTCTTCCTCCCCATCTTGTTATTCGTTATCTCTTTTCCGTTTCATTCTCTCCTAATATGCCTCCTTG
>NW_007378735.1:0-4130 GCF_000475195.1 Diaphorina citri
AAAAAAAAATCTGGTGTGAACATCACACGACTTTCCTTATCCTATTAAATGATGCTTATTTTGGGTGTTCTTGTTCTTTTACCCTAACTTTTACAATAACCGTTTAGTCGGTATAGCTGAAAACCGCCAAAAAACGGTCGAAAACCGCCAAAAAGCGGTCAAAATACCACCAGTCGCAGCACATATCTTAACCAAACGTTCTGAGTTGCATCCTTGTCACATTTGTGAACTACATACCAAATTTCAAGTCTCTAGCTCTTACCCTTCTCGAGATATTTTGTTTACAGACATCTCGAGATATTTTATTTACAGACAGACAGACACACACACGGACCAATGGCTGAAACTTTGGATTTAGGCTCTAGGGACCTCAAAACTTGTTTTGGCACTAAAATACCCTTCTCGAGATATTTTGTTTACAGACAGACAGACACACACACGGACCAATGGCTGAAACTTTGGATTTAGGCTCTAGGGATCTCAAAACTTGTTTTGGCACTAAAAACTGACCATCGAAAATTTGACTTGATTACATTACCTACTTTCCTTCCTGTAGGATAAGGAAAGTAAAAAGTCGGTATTCAACATTCAACCAACTTATAGATACTACTTAAAATATAGCACACGGTATCAGTAAACAAAAAATGATTGAGCTATGCAAGGATTTTTTATACAGTGTGTTTATAAATTTTATATATAATAGAGAGATTTCGCATCCTTCCCATAATTAATTCCCATAACGCAACCCATGTCGATATAGACGCCATGTTCTTTTATCATGTTTTTAGATTTAGCAAAGCGTGCGAAAACCAAAATACGATAACCCAAGCGAACCTAGCGGACGCTCAAGTAATCATAAATCATAGGTCATAGGTACCTTTTATTTGTTCAATGTTCAATGTTTTGTCTTCTCCTAATGAATGAAATTAATAACAATTTTTTCAAATTATTTTTTGAATAAACAAGAAACAATGATTTATAAAATTATTTATTTGTTTTCTCAATTTAATTATTCCACCGTGTTCGTTATCTGTTACGTTCTTTTTTGTACAAAAAACCATGTAATAAAACGATAGGTAAAAAAAGAACATAACAGATAACGAAGAAAAGAAAAAAATAATAAATAATTATTACGTAAAAAATGTTTCCATTTTTGTAACCTTCTCCTTCCTTGTCTGTTATGTAAACATTGATTTAATGAATTTAGCGCTTTTTTTTAATTGCTATCTGCTGAAATGTAACTTTGTACTTTTCATTGTTTTTCATATTGAGATCGCTTGCGACGACAGTCTTGAATAGAATGTCCAGGTATACGGCAGTGTTGACAATAGGGTCGAGATGATGAAGATCGGTCGGAGAACTTGGATCGCTTGGGGTCAGGCAGAGTAGAATCCTGGGGCGAATATTTCCGTTTTCCGAAGGAGAAAAATCTCAATTCCTGTAGCAGTTCCTCTCGGGTTCGGATATCGCTGGTGCAAGAAAGATGTTGAATACGCTTGTCAAATTCATACCAAAGTAATGTTAATATTAAGTTATTATGTACATACAATGAAAAAAAAAATTGTTTAGACTTGATTTTATTGTAAATACCTATGTTACCTTGTTGTTAACTTTGATTACTATTTTTACATAAAAATGTTAATAACAAGTAAAATGTCAATAAAAAAAATGACTAGAACCTTATTTTCTTACGTGATATACATTCTTTTCTTTTCCTAGATAGAGGTCATAGAGGATTTCTGGCTACATCATGTAGACATAACTCGAAATAATTAGGACAGACGATTTTTCCCCTAGATTCCTAGAATAGATCAGTTGCGATTACTTGGGTGATGTTTCAAAGTCATAGAGCAGGAAAAATGAGGACCAACGGAATTTTTCTTTTTCTTCTACAGTTAAAACTGTGTCAAAGTGTCTCTGGAAATAAAACAACTGCTACATTAGACTCCTGTGGTCTGTGTCGTAGCATCCTGTAGTATGTTCCTCATCAGATGGACGAACACAATACATCCCATTTAGGTGCTGGGTCAACACGAGAACACCAGAAAGTAACCCTAAAAGCTTGATTACATTACTTTCCTTCCCATAGGATAAGGAAAGTAAAAAGTCGGTATTCAACCAACTTAGATACTACTTAAAATATAGCACACGGTATCAGTAAACAAAAAATGATTGAGCTATGCAAGGATTTTTTATACAGTGTGTTTATAAAGTTGCACCCCCTGTAGTTTTGACCGCCTCTTGGCCCGCGACCTAGCGCTTACAAGGCAGGCGCGCTACTTTTTATGCTAAAAGGCACCTCCAGGGATGGAGGTTTTACGGCACTGTATATATGCTATTAAAAATCTGGTGTGAACATCACACGACTTTCCTCATCCTATTGAATGATGCTTATTTGAGTGTTCTTTTACCCTAACTTTTATAATACATTGACGGCTATACCCTCCATTCGGTGAAAAGCTATCCGCCTCCTTACAGTCCTTACATTAAAACCTCCTGGGATTTTTTTATAGAATTTACAATTACGGTTCAGAAAGGTAGGTAATTAAAATTATGATGTAAGAATTTCACATCGGAGGTCCCAGGTTCGATTCCCGGCTGAGTCAAAGTTTTGGATTTCTGATCGGAATACGGGCTGCACTCAGCCTTTTTTTTTTAATTTTTAAAAGATGAGTGTTCCACCGCCGTTTTTATTTCGTAGCGATGAAACAACTGCTACATTGGACGCTTGTGGTATGTGTCGTAGCATGCCCATCCTGTAGTATGCCTCTCATCAGATGGGCGAGAAGAGACACAATACTTCCCATTTAGGTGCTGGGTCAACACGAAAACACCAGAAAGTAACCCGTTGAAATATTTGCAATCGAAAAACGAGTACAAATTTTTGTCGATGGTGGATTCGAACCCGACCTTGTGTATGACAAGCAAGCGCGTTACCACTGGACCAACCGTGCCCCCAAAGAAACCCATGTATGAAAACATCTCCCTTAAACGAGAGACCAGACTCTTATTGGAATTTTTTCATCAATCAAGTAGCAAAATTTCAAAGCCTCATGAGGTACTTTAATCTTTATGCTAGCTACTTTAATCAGCAGGTAAGGTCCGATTTTGGAATAGCCGGGATATTGAGCACTACCTATTGGAGCAGAAGAAGAAGAAGGAAGAAAAGAAGAAGAAGAAGGAAGAAAAGAAAAAGAAGAAGAAAAAGAAAAACAAGGAGGAGGAGGAGGAGGAGGAGGAGAAAAAAAAGTAAGTCATCTATTAATTTGATGTGTCACCTTCTATTTATTTCGAGTTAAGGAGTTTGATAAGTAATATTTTCTCCCTGTATCTTTCCAAATAACCATTGAAATTAGAATTTAAACTCGTAGAAAAAAACTCGGTTTAACTCTGAATTAAATTAGACAATCTGATTGATGGATTTCAAAATTTTCGGCCAATAAGATTGCTTCATACAAGAGTTAAAACTCTGATTGTGATACGGTCACAAGAGTTGAGCCTCCTGACGTCTTCACGCCTCCAGATGGGACCGTTCCCCATTTTGGGAACCCCCTGTAGCAAAGAATCCAATATAATATGTATGAATTGTCCGCGACTCCCAGGAGGTAGCGTTCCCCAGTTTGGGAACCCCCTGACCTAAATCCAATAATATGAATCGTGACTTGTGTTTCATGCCCGCTTCCCAGGAGGGGCCCGTATTCATTTTAAGAACCCCCTGATCTAAAGAATCCAATCATATGAATCGTAATAATATCTGCCATGAGCAAAAATGAATATCGGTCCAAGGCCGTGCATCGTTCCGAAATTCAAAGGTCAAATCGGTTTCAATGTCATCCAGTGGAATTCCACGCCGCAGACCGATGGTTCGAATTCCGCGGCCATGCATTTTTTGTTCAATTAAGAAATGATTGAAGATAATTACTTAGGTATTTATTATTGTTTTTATTGGTCAATTTATTATGGTATTATTTTCATTGAATACGCTTCCGGAACTTGAGATTTAGTGGTCTCACATACTTTGTTGAGTGTGGTTTAGACCATGTTCTTTGATTCAATTCAATATTTTAGACCAGGGGTTCCCAACCGGGGGGGCGCGCCCCCCTGGGGAGGCGTGGAGTCATTCCAGGGGG
>NW_007378735.1:5024-10360 GCF_000475195.1 Diaphorina citri
AAAAAAATTATGGACACCCTAGTCATTGCGCGAAATAGGTGGGAGGAACTTGTGGAAGTGAATACATAATATGTACGGGTATACCAGCACTACACCTCCCATTGAGGAAGCCCTCAATGTCCTTAACCCGCATATCATCAATCTTTTTTTTTTTTTTTTTAAGAGGTTTGACAGAGGGAACTTTAACTGCTATGGTCTTATCGTCCCGAAATCGAGGAGAGAAGGAAGACAGGATAGGAGAAAGCCAGCCGTTCCGAGAACGAACATTATCCCATCAGGATAAAATCCGCCCCGGGCGGGAATCGAACCCGCGGCCTAGCGCTTACAAGGCAGACGCACTACCAACCAAGCTAACTAGGCTGGCTAAATGCAATTTTTCAGGGGTGAAAAGAACTGAAACTAACAAAAACGTTTACATTTAGTTTGGTGGCTCGCTTGTTCAATCTGAGTTTATTAGTTTTCGTTTAATTCTTGGATGAAGCAATCTGATTGGTTGATTTCAAAATTTTTAGCCAATCAGATTGCTTAATCCAAGAGAGGTAAATTTAAACCAAGTTCAAATAGTGGTCTCATGCCACTTGGGAAATTGAATGTGTGATTTATGTTTATTCTTAGCACCTAGTCAGCTAGTCACCTACATGTGAGTGCAATAAAATTAATCAATCTCTAAAATTTTGGCGCTTAGCTCAATTATGATCATCGATATACGTAAATGGAAAAACCATTTTGTATATTTACCTATCTTAGGTTAACAATTTTTCAGGGGTGAAAAGAACTGAAACTAACAAAAACGTTTACATTTAGTTTGGTGGCTCGCTTGTTCAATCTGAGTTTATTAGTTTTCGTTTAATTCTTGGATGAAGCAATCTGATTGGTTGATTTCAAAATTTTTAGCAGATTGCTTAATCCAAGAGATTGCTTAATCCAAGAGAGGTAAATTTAAACCAAGTTCAAATAGTGGTCTCATGCCACTTGGGAAATTGAATGTGTGATTTATGTTTATTCTTAGCACCTAGTCAGCTAGTCACCTACATGTGAGTGCAATAAAATTAATCAATCTCTAAAATTTTGGCGCTTAGCTCAATTATGATCATCGATATACGTAAATGGAAAAACCATTTTGTATATTTACCTATCTTAGGTTAAAATGAAAATAAACGGGTCTATGGAATTTTCATGAAAAGATTCTATATACAGTAGAACCTCGATTATTTCTAATTGGGACCGGGGGTAGTTGAAATCATTGAAATCATCGAAATTGAACTTTCTATGATTTTTTCCTCTGATAAGATATAGGATATCCTTTGAAAGATAGAAAAAAACAGTGGATTTAGGAGTTGAAAAAATCGAAGTTCTACTGTAATCTATTCTTCGTATTCTCCATCTCTTCTTCTCCTCTCCTTCTCCTCCCCCTCTCCTCCTCCTCCCCCTCTTCTTTTTCTTCTTCTCCTTTTTCTTTTCCCGCCGCTCCCCTAACTGGTTTTGTGGTGATTGGGGAAATTTTCAAGGTTAAAATAAAAATAAACGGGTCTATGGAATTTTCATGAAAAGATTCTACAATATACAGTAGAACCTCGATTATTTCTAATTGGGACCGGGGGTAGTTGAAATCATTGAAATGATCGAAATTGAACTTTCTATGATTTTTTCCTCTGATAAGATATAGGATATCCTTTGAAAGATAGAAAAAAACAATGGATTTAGGAGTTCAAATAATCGAAGTTCTACTGTAATCTATTCCTCGTATTCTCCATCTCTTCTTCTCCTCTCCTCCTCTTCTTTTTCTTCTCCTTCCCTTCTTTTTCTTCTCCTTTTTCTTTTTCCGCCGCTCCCCTAACTGGTTTTGTGGTAATTGGGGAAATTTTCACGACAGAATATTTCAGATATAGCTACAGTCGATACATACCTACTTACATTCATACCTAACATGGTATTTTGTATGTTTATTATTATTATTATATTTACTTCTAATTGATGGTGTCTCCCCCGTCTGTTTGGTTTCCAGGACCTCCCTGCTAGGCACGGCCTGTTACCGCTACTACTCGTACACCTACACGACGGCTATACCCTCCATTCGGTGAAAAGCTATCCGCCTCCTTACAGTCCTTACATTAAAACCTCCTGAGTGGGTCGGAGGATTTTTTTTTCTTTTTTTTTAATTTAAGCAAGGTTTTAATTTATATAAAAAAATAAACCTATTTTGCACCAAATACATGAGACCTTGTTTAGACTGCGGGAGTAAAGGGACTTTTCAGTCTCATTCTGGCAGTATAAACAGAGTCAGAATATTTCAAATATAGCTACAGTCGGTACATACCTACTTACATTCATACCTAACATGGTATTTTGTATGTTTATTATTATTATTATTATTTTTACTTCTACTTAATTGATGGTGTCTCCCCCGTCTGTTTGGTTTCCAGGACCTCCCTGCTAGGCACGGCCTGTTACCGCTACTACTCGTACACCTACACATGCAAGTCGGGCGCCCTATTCGTGCGGGTATACCTGATGGGCATGCTGTTTCTACTGGCCCTGGGCATCGTGGTGGTGATTGTACTCATTTGTAACTCGGCCCGGGGCGGCATTTACGATACACATTTGAGGCGGCATGTCCCTACTATTATTATTATCAAGTAAGTTGATTGTTGGGGTGGAAGAGCTCTCAGGACAGGGCGGTATCCAGGATTTTGTCAAGGGGGGGCCGAGATTCGAAACAGAGATGCTCCTGCGGGGCCCACTCAGCCTCGTGAGGAAAATGAGTAGCTATGACATGTAAATGCGCATAGCGACCGATGCCAGCATGGTAGGTAAACATTGGTTGTTAGGATTATTGAGATATGTATTGGGAAAAATCCTACAATGCTGCAGTGACAAAGTTGTGACATAATAACAACAAAGAAATTGTTACATTTACATTTTATGAATTTTTATATGGAACCCCGATTTTACGAACCCTTTGTCCCAATTAATTCATAATGCATTTTTTCTTCTTTGTACATTTCGTTTAAATTTTTCAACATTTATATTATTTTCCTCCACATTTCAGCCCTGTTCAGTTCTCTGTTCCGAAACACAGACCTGGTTCCGTCCGACATTATCACGGGTTGCATTCTACTGCGCGTAAGACAGAAGAGGGAGTCCCGAGAACAAAGGCGACTGGCACTTCTGCTGGAACAGAGATACAAGTGTAGCTCAGGTGAGTCATCGGGGAAATCCATTTTGGTAGTTGAGGAAACCACTTGGTCTGTCGCCTGCCCAAGGTAAGACATGTCCGGCTAGGGGAGGTTAAACAGAGGGTAGACTAGCGTCTGACTGTGGGACTATAAACAGGGAGAATTACAGCTAACCCTAACCAGCCTTGCTAGCTGTCAGTTCTTCAAAGGGTTCTCTCTGCCTATAAGGACTGAATTCAGGACGATTAGACCTCCGCTATTTCAGTTTCTTCTATCAAACCGCTTCAAATAAGTATATGTACCTACACCTACATACGAATATTTCTTTTATACTAGTGTTTAACTGGTCCTTTGTACGGGACTCCCTCAAAGGCCTCTCAGTGCAGAGTAATAGGACAGCAAAAAGTCTATCAGCGTAACAGACTCACATACACACATACAGACAGACGGAAATTTTTCTAATGTGATTTTTGGAATCGTGGATGCTAAAAAAGAAAGAATAACAAAAAAATTTCACGATTCTTAGCAATGTACAGACTGCAGACAAATCTACAATTTTATTTCTATAGATTTGAGTACTATGTATTTATGTGTATTTCTCTTGTATTTCAGGATTAGGTAGGATTTTTCAGTACCGTGTATTTTCTCTTGTATTTCAGTAGCGTGTATTTGTCTAAAAAATATTCCTGATTTACTAAGATATGTATAAAGGCAATTTTATTTTTTGAAAATAAAAATTAGCTTATTTAATATACCTTATTTATACTGTCGGCGAAGACTAAAAAGTCCCATTATGTTTTCACATGTACGCGACGACTAACATTACAACATATTTACCTATAAACTTCCGCCAGGTCCTGTCCTGACAGTAGCGTTCCAAACATTAATGCTGCATTCCCACGCTGGCGCTGGACTGCCATTGATATCCTGTGCTTCTGATTTACTCATTTCAGTTCTCGTCTGTTTCAACTGGGTCATGCTCGGGCTGACGATATTCGGGTTCGCCATGGTTCTCGACCCGATAGGCTCCGTCAAAACCAACAAGGACGGCACGCCCGCCAACGCGCAACCCGCCAGCCCGGATGTCACGCTGGAAACGCTGCGCGCGCGCAAAATCACGCGCATTTGGGTGCGCAGGTTCCGGTGGTTCTTCTGTTGGATCATACGCGACGAGCACTCGCACGAGGCGTTTTCACAGGTTGCGAGTAAGTAGGACATTGTATTTACTTTATTGTTAATTATTTACAATTGAACCTGGGTTATATGAACTCAAAAATCCGATTTTTTTTTTCATTCATCATTCTAGAAAATCAGATTTTTCGAAAATCGGTAAACGAAAATTTCCGATTTTTTAAACCCTCACAGAAGATGTACGTACGTAAACATTGTAAACAGTAACGCTAATACATATATGAACATATTTCGTCTTTTGAGTTACTTAATAATGTGTAATTTAAATCAACAAGCAAGCACGTATTGTCGAAAAATTACCTTGTTTTCTCCGTTTTCAAATGTTGGCCCGATTTTATGAATTTTTATAGTCAGCTCCCATGGCGTAGTGGTCACTGCACTCGCCTTGCACGCGGGAGACCCGGGTTCGATTCCCGGCGGGGTCAAGAGTATTTGTCTTGTATTTCAGTACCGTGTATTTCTCAACGGGTTTGGCTACGTGCTGTTCGGAGTACCATCTCGTCATTTAGAGTCCACAAGCTCTGTGTATTTTCTGTTTTCTCTTGTATTTCAGTACCGTGTATTATTTGTCTTGTATTTCAGTACCGTGTATTTATATTTTATGTGTATTTGTTTTGTATTTCAGTACCGTGTATTTCTCAACGGGTTTGGCTACGTGCTGTTCGGAGTACCATCTCGTCATTTAGAGTCCACATGGAAGGAACACCGCCTGAGGACACCCCCCTCGTTCCGACATAACCGAGGCGACAGCTCAACTGTGCCACAGGTAAATTGACTGGCAACCGGGAGGTAGTAGGTTCGAACCCCGGCCGGGGCGGAAAATTTTTGATCAATTTTTTTCGTTCCCAGATAGGCCTGAGTGTAACGTATTTTCTTTTCGCAACTTTCATGGTATGGCTTTCTCCTATCCTGTCTTCCTTCTCTCTTCGATTTCGGGACGATAAGACCATAGCAGTTACAGTTCCCTCT
>NW_007378735.1:10370-12020 GCF_000475195.1 Diaphorina citri
ATGGACCATCAGTCTAAGGCTAAGGTCTTATCGTAGTTGTCGCCCTAAAGCAGAAGAGAGAATGATAGGATAGAAGAAAGTCAGCCGACCACAAACTTTATCTGATAATGATAAAATTCACTCTAGGCCTGAATGGGAATACAACCCGCCAGTCAGCACTCTCATAACATTTGTGACACCCCCAATAGATGAGCTATTATAGTTAGCTCTAGCTCTTAGTTCAGTTATCATTAGTCATTAGACTTAAGTCTTAACTGGTTGACTGATGACAGGTTCATTGGTTTTTACAAGTATTTTTTCCCAGTTTGAAATTGTTTAAAGTTTAAATTAAACAGGGTTCATAACTCAATTTGTTTCCAATGTAAAACCTGTAAATGTAACTTGAAAAATAAATACATATATCATACTTCGAACCTGTTTTATATAAGAATTGACTTTTTATCATTTTTTTATCATAGATAGTTTGGGTGTGAAAGGGGGGGGGGCGTGAGATGTTTATTTATTTCCAGTTTATCCACGTACTTATTAGAATAATCGATTATTAATCGATTAATAATCGATTAATCGATTATTTTTTATAATCGATTATTGATAATCGATTTTATTTATTTCCAGGGGGGGCGCCAGTTGAAAAGGGTTGGGAACCCCTGTTTTAGACGAATGAAGTTCAGTTTTGTCCATTCAATTGAATTGTATCACCTTTTTTACTGCACCTTTTCCGAAACTGGATGTTATTTGGGGTCGGCGTTACCCTCCTTTATCCTTACCCCCCCCCATATCCGCCTATCTAACGCCTCCTCCCTTTTGCCTGAAGGGTAGGTAAACAATTTGATAAATGGAGAGGAACCATTTGGTAAGAAAAGGTACTTCAATCATTGGGTATTCAATTGTATATAAACTTTTATTTAATTTATAAATTTCTTTCTCTGGTTTCAGGACCTCGCAAAATGCCGGCCCTCAAAATGATGGGCCGTAAATGGCATTTAGGCTCGGACGACTTCGTGTTTCCCGGACTCTGCGAGCTCCTCTTCAGAACCATCTGGTAAGTGGAGGGAAGCCATCTGGTAAGTGGAGGGAAACCATTTGGTAAGTGGAGGGAAAACCATCTGGTAAGTGGGGGAAAACCATTTGGTAAGTGGAGGGGAAACCATCTATTAAGTGGAGGGAAACCATTTGGTATGTGGATCTGGTTGGGTGGAAGAGCTCACTGGATTAGAAGCCTGCCTTAAAAGTCTTTTAAAAAAGAAGGAAAAATGTACCATTTGGTACAGTCTGCTCAGTGGAAGGGAATTATTTGGTACAAGCAGGCTCCGCCCGCTTGCGCGTGGCTGAGCATGGCCGTATGCATAGAGGCATGGCCGTAGGTATTTGGTATGTGGGAAAGAAACCATTTCTTATGTATTGGGAAAGCATTTAGGTATAAAATGAGAAGGGAAACCACTTGGTGTAAGTTAATTGAAACTATTCGGTGGGAAACCATTAGGTAAGTAAGTAGAGGAAATACATTTAGTAAGAGGAAGGAAAGTGGTTGTGGTAAGTAAGTGGGTGGAGGAAACCCTTTTAGTAAATCTATGAGAACTATTTGATTGTATCTAAACCGAAATGATCCAAAATGCAATTTTTTTTTTTTTTTTTTTTTTTTTTTTTAAG
>NW_007378735.1:12701-25760 GCF_000475195.1 Diaphorina citri
ACCACTACACCACCGAGGCAGGGGTTCACAATTCATCAAACTACAAGTGAGGTCTAGATCATTGATTTTTCACTTTCCTTTTTTCCGTTGTATTTCAGATCTTAATGAGGTGTTTGCGGACGCCCCCAAATGGATGAGCCTGAAGAAGGCCAAACATTACCTCGAGCTTTCCATGGCTGCCTACGGGTGGCCATTCGTTATGTATAGGTATTGCTTTAGTGGCTGCTTCAAACTGGCTAGGCAAGCTACTTGTTGTGCCTGTATTAGGTGAGTAAAGACTTACTGTGTTCACCTTCGTGGTGTCTTTTTATACACACAGTATTGAAAGTATGACCACCCAGTAACTAATCTGTTTCTTAGCAACCAGATCAACAATTGGGAAAATACTTTCCAGTTCGATTTCATGATTCTTTGGTCTGTTCTCAGTTCTCTGCTTACAATATACATCTTCTTATTCCAAATCCTATCTCTGTATTTATTTAATCCTTACGATTCTACATATATACTACAATTAAAAGACACAATAACCTTCACACCAGCATGTCTGGCTGGGGGGCGTTAAACAGGGAGTAGACCAGCTTAGTGTGGCTGGGGTACTATAAACAGGGAGTATACCAGCCTGAATTCCCCTTGCTAAGGAAATAGTAAAGGTTTAGTGCGAAGGGCATCCACTCGTAACATTTGTAGCCAAAACCAAATGTCAGCCCAAAGCAATCACTCTAATTTAGGGCTGATTGAGAGGCTGACGAAAAACCCCGTATGTACACGGGAAAAAGCGAAGAAAATAATTTATTAATGAAATATTTTTTTTTTTTTTTTTTTTGACCAAACCAAGGCATTGTGGTGGTGATTGTACTCATTTGTAACTCGGCCCGGGGCGGCATTTACGATACACATTTGAGGCGGCATGTGCCTACTATTATTATTATCAAGTAAGTTGATTGTCGGGGTGGAAGAGCTCTCAGGACAGGGCGGTATCCAGGATTTTGTCAAGGGGGGGCCGAGAGTCGAAACAGAGATGCTCCAAATTTTGTAAGTGCAGCCTACAGTAAAGGAGAAAAATGAAGCACGAGCCCCCCCCCAAATACGGCTTTGTCTCAGGGAGTGAGGTAGATTTCGATTCCTGGGCAGATTTTATCCTGACAGATAAAGTTCGTTCTCGGAACTATTCGCTTTCTCCTATCTGGTCTTTCTTCTCTCTTCGCTTTCAGGACGATAATACCTCCGTTGTTACGGTTACAGAAAGATCAGTGAAAATGGAAATTGATTACATAAGAGGCACTTAGTAAGGCTGTGATAATCTGTGATATCCTCAAACGTTGTGAAAAGGCTCTGCTTTACCACAAATCATTCTTAATCATGATTTGAATAAAAAATAAAATGAATTCTTTCTTTCTTTTCAGAATCTTGCTCATTATTCCGGAAATCGTGCTGAACGTGATGGGAACTATGTGGACGTTTACTGAACTCATACAATGTAGCAGTGAACACTATACTAAGACTGTTGTAGAATGTAAGTATTTAGTTCCTCAAAGATTTCGAATATCATACATTTTTGTTTGTAAACATCATAATATGTAATAGGTAATAAATTAAAAAAAGAAAGGAAAGGAAAGCAACCCCGACCAAAAGTTGTGACTTAAAGCGAGAAATGAATACCTCATCCCTAAAAGGGATTTAGCTAATGGACTGTCTCTATTGACCCCCCCTAAAGTTCAAACTCTGACTGTGTCCCCGGCCATCAATCAGGGGCCCGGCCCCAGGCCCACAGTTGGACACCGCTGCGCGAGTTGAAAATGTTGAAATTCTTTCTTCTTCCTCTTTCAATTCTGTTTTTTCTCTCCGACAAGCGAGCGAGCTCAAGAAATTCTTTTCAAAGAGAATTCAGAATTGAGATTGAGAAACCTCAGCTCTAAACTCTGCTTTAGAAACGAGCTTCATTGCAACAAGTAGTTCTGTGAACACGTATTTCTTTCCGTGAGTTAACTGTTTCTTGAAATATTTGTAAACAAACCCACATTTTTTGCCTTTTTTTCGTGTAAACAAAAGTATTTTCTATTTTTGTGAATTCAATTTGAATTATTTTTTCATAAAATATCAAACGGTAATTAAATATTTTACCTAAGAATAACGTATCAACAATATTTTCTTTTCAACAGGCATATTTAGGTATTTATTTTCTACCAAATTAATTGGTGTTCATCAGATCATCAATCATTCATTAATCATTATCTATTTTTACTTTTCAAATTATTATTATTTTAAATTTAAAAGTCAGTTTTTCGTGATAGGATTCATCTAATAAATGATTGTTACCTGTATTAAATTATTAGTGATAAAGGGACTTTTCAGACCTATGCAAGCAATATAAATAAGCACTATTATTATTACCTGTATTAATTGGTGGTTCGAATTCAGTGTCTTGCATCTTGGAGGCAGAAGGTCTCGGGTTGGATTCCCGACAGAGCTGGGGAGTGGGGGAGATATCATAAGTTCAGGATAATAGAGGAGGAGAACTATCGATAGTTTTGAATATCGAACGCTATCGATAGTTGAGGCTTGACTATCGATAGTTTTTTTCTGTACATTTTTCGTTTGTTTTGGTCGTTTTAGAAGCGAAAAGTCTATTTTGTAAAAAAAAAAGTTGAAATAAAACCCTGTGACCTAAATTAATACGTGTATACCTACAGTTAATAATTTTCTTTAAATTAGGTTAGGCTAGGTCTTTTTGATGGGATAAGACCTTTAGAAACAAGGAAAATATGTAATAAAAAAAAAAAAAAAAAAACAGAAAGATTAGTGAAAATGGAAATTGATTTCATAAGAGGCACTTACTTAGTAATGCTGTGATAATCTGTGATATCCTCAAAAGTTGTGAAAAGGCTCTGCTTTACCACAAATCATTCATAATCATGATTTGAATAAAAAATAAAATGAATTCTTTCTTTCTTTTCAGAATCTTGCTCATTATTCCGGAAATCGTGCTGAACGTGATGGGAACTATGTGGACGTTTACTGAACTCATACAATGTAGCAGTGAACACTACACTAAGACTGTTGTAGAATGTAAGTATTTAGTTCCTCAAAAATCTTGACTATCATACATTTTTGTTTTTAAACATCATAAAGCCAGCCTAGTTAGCTTAGTTGGTAGTGCGTCTGCCTTGTTCGTTCTCGGAACGGCTGGCTTTCTCCTATCCTGTCTTCCTTCTCTCTTCGATTTCGGGACGATAAGACCATAGCAGTTACAGTTCTATCAAACCTTTTGGTTGCCAGCCTAGTTAGCTTAGTTGGTAGTGCGTCTGCCTCGTAAGCGCTAGGCCGCGGGTTCGATTCCCGCCCGGGAGGATAACATAAGTCCAAAAGGAATTCATCTGGGAAATTGGATATTTTAATTAACCTAAATTTGTGCTGAATTTGTTCCGTAAAAATCATCGTTTGCACCCATACGGTTCTTGAGATATTCAACTTTTTTTTTAAAATTTGCAGGTTACAATTTTAGTGGTTGAGACGCAGGACGCAGTCCACTCTGTAATGAAGGAAAATTTAACATTAAGCTAATTTCAGGACCAAAATATCTCAGTAGTTGGTAGTGCGTCTGCCTTGTAAGCGCTAGGTCGCGGGTTCGATTTCCGCCCGGGGCGGATTTTATCCCGATGGGATACTGTTCGTTCTCGGAACGGCTGGCTTTCTCCTATGAACTCCTATCCTGTCTTCCTTCTCTCTTCGATTTCGGGACGATAAGACCATAGCAGTTACAGTTCCCTCTGTCAAACCTCTTAAAAAAAAAATAATTCTAGCTGCTTTACCGGAAGGGGTAGAAAAAACGGTTTGAAAATCGCTTATTTTACGACTGAATGATTCACTGACTCACTCATCAAAATTATGAGGCCCTTCCCGTCATAAATTCATAATATGTAATAGGTAGTAAATTAAAAAAAGAAAGGAAAGCAACCCCGACCAAAAGTTGTGACTTAAAGCGAGAAATGAATACCTCATCCCTAAAAGGGATTTAGCTAATGGACTGTCGCCCTTCCCGATGTCCTAGAAACTTGAAATTTAGCAGGATGGTAAGTCTTGATGAGTAGGTAAAGGGAAAAATCTGAAAAAATTTTACCCATTTGCATAATTTTTACCCTCCATTGGAGGAGTTGCAAATGGGTAAAAATTATAAATAAATGGTCGATTCCTATGTAAAAAGTTGGGAAAAATCCAAATCTGAGGTCAAAACAAGCAAAATTTGGCCAGTCAGATATTTGGAATTGATGCTTGAGCACTTGATGAGAGCCAGTATTTTGTTCATAAATGTGGGTGTCATTTCCTAGAATTTCCACAGAACTGAAACAAAAGCCTCGAAGAGAAATTTACATTTACGACCGAGATGGAAAAGGCAGAAAGGAGAAGGGAAGAGAGAATAATAAATTGCTCAACTGTTATGAACGCTTTTCATTAATAATTTTGAAAAATTTATTCTTGTCGCTCGTGTTGTTAATTTGTAGTGGGAAATGCTTTTCAGTTACTTTTATGGAAAATTATTATACCTACACCGATCAGGGGGAAAAAAGTTTGAAAGATTCTGGGAACAGAGATCTGGGGAGAGATTCAGATTCCTATTCTGTTGCTACAATGAACTCGAATCTACATTCTTATTTTGCAGTTAGTAAACGTCTACTGGTCATCAGCTAAAGAACAAAGGACTAATATGATTTCTGCACGGACAACAAGCCTCGACAAGAATTGCAGCACTTGAAACACACCACACCTAGTTCCAAACCGTACTACTCAGTACCCAGCCCATTGCGACAGGTAAAAAAAAGGCCATTAAAAAAGCCTTTTCAAAATAAAACATTTTAAAAAGATCCCATGCCCGCGTTATGAACAGTGTAACAAAGCACAATAAATAAGGCATTTCTTCCTTTACATTTCTCAGTTCTGTTGTTTTCCTTTTCTATTGTGCCTCCTTGACGCAGTCGTTAGTAAGTTATTTGGAAAGTATATAAAAAAAGACCTATTCCAACAGTTTATATTCTGGAAAGCGCCTCAAAGAAAGAAGAATATCTTGAACAACACTTCCAGATTTACAGAAAGAAAAAAAATCGAACCAACAAAACACATTCCCAAAAGAAAAAGAAAAAAGTGCAACTGCTCCTATCTGCCAACGAAAAATAGGGCCAAAATTAGCCCCCAAATCAGCTCAATTTAAATTTTCCTCCATTTTTCATTGATCAAAAAATAGAATTTTAGTTGTTAAAGCCAGCGCAAAATAGGGCCATGAAATCACCCTGCGTAATCATAATCAGCTCAATGGTAATTTTTTCTTCATTTTTTATTGGTCAGAATGAAGAATAAAAGAATTTGAGTTGTTAAAAAAACAGCTCATGCCTAATGGGGATTTAGCTAAAAATTTATTTTAGAGAAGAGCAAAGTTGAAGAGCGAGAAACGAGCTGTGCCTACGTTGACATGGCCTCCCGATATAAATTATAGTTTTTTTATCTCTAGCAAGAAGAACAAAATGAAGAAGAAGAAAAAGAAGAAGAAGAATAACAAAATGAAGAAGAAGAAGAAAAAGATCAAGAATCAAAAGAAGAACAAGACCAAGAAGAAGAAGAAGAAGAAGAAGAAGAAGAAGAAGAAGAAGAAGAAGAAGAAGAAGAAGAAGAAGAAGCGGGTTAGTATATTATTTAATGGTACCTCAAAACCTAATGCTCTGATACCTAATGGTTCTACGGAGCTCTTGGAACTCTTGGAAGTACAGTAGAATCTCGATTATTTCAACCAATTGGGACCGGGGGTGGTTGACGAAATGGAAGTTGAAATAATCGAGGTTCTACTGTAGAGAGAATGTTAGAGATGTGGAGATCAGGGAACTCCTCTCTGAGTTTTGAGATAGAAACGAGTGGTTCTCAAACTGGTTCAAGTCCCCCAGAAAAAAGGGGATCATAAAATGAACTATTATTTTTATTTTTTTATTATTTTTTTTTTTTTTAATTAAGCAAGGTCTATAGTAATAACTAAGCATTGTACAATATTAAACCCATAAAATAAACGAGAACTTGTTTAGACTGCTGGGGTAAAGGGACTTTTTAGTCTCATTCGAGCAGGATAAACAAGGTATTTTCTATTCTATTCTAATCCAACCCATCTCTTCTCTCTGCTTCCAGGTCTGATCATAGAGGTATGCCAGGGGCGGGGCTCCTGCGGTTCGATGTCCCGGGTCTCGCGCTTCAAATCCTTCTCCTCGTGGCCGTGGTGGCCCAGAGGCCGAGCGGCCTCAACAAGCGGCACGATGTGTACATTGCCGGCTTCTTTCCCTACACGCGGGACGTTGTGGAGGGCAAGATTGGCCGGGGCGTTTAAGAAAACTTTTTTTTTTTTGTCTGCTCGGCTGGATTTCTTGCGCTCCAAAATTTTGAAGCCACTGCTGGAATCGCAGATCGCAGTATTGCTTTCCCTCTAGATTAGAGAGTAAAGAGTGAGTGAGTGAGTGAGTTATCAAAAGAACTGCTCTTTGACTACTCGGTCAGTGAGTCAGATCTCAACTTCCTATATGCTTCCTAAACCCAATTTGAAGAGTAAGTTGAATGTTTTAAGATCCAACTCTGGCTGAGTAGTTCGGTGAAAAGAGTAGTTCTTTTTCATAACTCACTCTACACATATCAACTTACCTGGCAGTCCGAGCCTCACCTAATGACCAATATGACCATCACTTAGCTGCGGACCTGCTCACATTCTCTCTCTCTCTCTCTCCAATTCCAAAATCAAAAGAAAACGCCGCCTTTCATGTTCGAAGGTATATTATTTTAAGAAGAAGAAGAAGAAGAAAAAGAAGAAGAAGAAGAAGAAAAAAAAAAAACCGGTGGGCGCCATACGTTTTGGTGTTCAGTTGTGAATTTTATAGTTTGTGTTTTGGTGTAGACGTGTAGAATAGAAATAAAACATACCTTGTTTATATTATGTTTAAATTGCCAGCATAGGACTGAAACACTGAAAAGTCTCTTTACTCCGGCAGTCTAAGCAAGGTCTTACATATAATTCGATATGTAATAAATATGTATAGGGAAATGTGAAATATACTATGTTTACTATGTACATATGTAGGTATGTACTTGGAAAATGAATTGTACTTACTTTCAATTTTATGTGTGTATGAGACTTTGTTTAAACTGCTGGGGTAAAGGGACTTTCCAGTCTCATTCTGGCAGGATAAATCAGGTATATTCTATTCTACAGGGTGAATTTTGTCAAGTCTGAATCTGGACAGGTAGAGAGCCAATGTCGAGATTCCACCTCATGTGCTTCCCCGAATTGGTTGAAAGAGGAAACACGTGAAAAATTAAAGGGGAATAATTAGATTATTAGTAAGTTATTTGGAAAGTATATAAAAAAAGACCTATTCCAACAGTTTATATTCTGGAAAGCGCCTCCAAGAAATCTTGAACAACACTTCCAGAATTACAGAAAGAAAAGAAATCGAACCAACAAACACATTCCCAAAAGAAAAAGATAAAAGTGCAACTGCCCCTTTCAGCCAACGAAAAGTAGGACCAAAATTAGCCCCCAAATTAGCTCAATTTAAATTTTCCTCCATTTTTCATTGATCAAAAAATAGAATTTTAGTTGTTAAAGCCAGCGCAAAATAGGGCCATGAGATTTTTTGACCCTGCGTAATCATAATCAGCTCAATGTTAAATTTTTCTTCATTTTTTATTGGTCAGAATGAAGAATTTGAGTTGTTAAAAAAACAGCTCATGCCTAATGGGGATTTAGCTGAAAATTCATTTTAGAGAAGAGCAAAGTTGAAGAGCGAGAAACGAGCTGTGCCTACGTTGACATGGCCTCCCGATATAAATTATAGTTTTTTTTTATCTCTAGCAAGAAGAACAAAATGAAGAAGAAGAAAAAGATGAAGAAGAATAACAAAATGAAGAAGAAGAAGAAAAAGATCAAGAATCAAAAGAAGAACAAGACCAAGAAGAAGAGGAAGAAGAAGAAGAAGAAGAAGAAGAAGAAGAAGAGGAAGAAGAAGAAGAAGAAGAAGAAGAAGAAGAAGATAAATGATTGTTACCTGTATTAAATTATTAGTGCTTAAAAAATGGGGGTTTTCTTTGAAAAACATGAATTAAAAGAAAAAATACAAATAAAATCCAATAAAACAGGGGATTTTTTTTCTTCTTTCAACTGCCCCATTATTAGAAAATAGGGCCAATCAACCCTTTACCCTTTTTGTCCACGGCTGATATCAGCCCAATGTTTACATTTTCCGTCATTTTCATTGGTCAAACTAGAAATGGGTAGCAGTGATAACGACATTTTACCCAATCAGATCCAAAAACTTAACTTTGAAACCTAGCCAGTGTCCTCCATTCCTCCAGAAAGTCGAAATTTTTCTTGGCCCAAAAATCCAAAAACCTCCAGAAATGACAACTTGGCAACAACGCCAACACTGCCAACAGGCAAATTTTTCGAAATCGATATCGCGGATATCGATTAATCGAACAAACTTTTCGATTAATCGTTTTCATGGCATGTCGAATTTGAGGTTAGGTTTTTCTTTTCATTTTTCACAAGTTTTCCCAAAGTGCCAAAGGTAGTGAAGTTTAGCTTTTTGTTGGAAATTTTAGCTAGTTTGTTTCGTCTAATCATTATCCTTGGGAATTCCAAACAGAGCCCCAAAGAGCTTTTGAAAGTTCCATTTAAGCTCCTGGAAGTCTCAGACTTAGGAATCACCATTCTAGTATACAACTAAATCAGTTGGTAGGTAGGTAATTATAAATCAGCAAATTTCAAGGTGTACTTTGTTGGGAATCAAACTCAGGACTTCCACTGTGCTAGCAGGGTGTACCCACTCGGCTACAGAAGTGTACAAAAATGTTCTATTCTAACTGAAATCATTTTCCTTTTTCAACAGAGTAACATAATATCCAGCTTCAAAGTTCTATGAACTAACATTTTAAATTATATTTAAGTATTTACATATTCTTGTAATTACTTAACATACTTACCTAGCTGTGAAAGTAAGTTTAAAGTGTTTAAACTAAGATCTTCTGATTTCCTCGGAACAAGTCAACCAGTGACCCAGTGTGAAAACAACATCAGTGCTTTACATGTGTTTATATCAAGGTGAACAATGATTGTTTTAACAAATCCGTGACTTGGATAGTATCGGCCCCACAAGAGATGGGACAACGTTTGTCACCGAAGAACTACAATCATCACCACTGTGCCATTTGTCCGCACTTGTAATGGACAAACCAGACATGGGATTTTCCACACAATTGCTACGTTGGTGGAAGTCCAAATGGGTTGGCGGCTATAAGAATTTTCAAGGTGAGTTTTAACGGTTTTGTTTTACAGGTCACCAGAGTAAAGTTGAGACCATTTTTACTTTAACCCATAAGAGCCAAACTTTTCTTTTCTTCCATTGGATCTTGCTGAAATTTAACCGCTTCTATCTCCGGACTGGTACCTACTGAGTACCTGAATGTGTCAAATAATATTTTGACAAATTTTGTTTTCTAACTAATAGACAAATCCCCGATGCACTCTGATGTGGATATTAGCAAAAAAAGAGGGAAGTGTTTGGTCAAGTTTGGTGTGACTTTAATCTAGGCCTTGCCTCTCATGGGTTAAGCAAGTGATTCATAGGAACCAATCATTGGATTTATCAACTTAGGGTAGTGAAATTATTTAATATGACTTTGAAGAACCACATATACAACTAGCCTCAAAATAGTAAACTCTCGGCTGCAGAGGTTTTGTTGCATACGAACATCGGTGATCTATTGGGAAATCATACATTCAACAAATCAATATTATGCTATCACCACTGACTTCAGTTCAATAGTTTACTTGTAGCTCAGCAGAATTGCAGTATTGCTTTCCCTCTAGATTAGAGAGTAAAGAGTGAGTGAGTGAGTGAGTTATCTAAAGAACTGCTCTTTGACTACTCGGTCAGTGAGTCAGATCTCAACTTCCTATATGCTTCCTAAACCCAACTTGAAGAGTGAGTTGAATGTTTTAAGATCCAACTCTGGCTGAGTAGTTCGGTGAAAAGAGTAGTTCTTTTTCATAACTCACTCTACACATATCAACTTTTCACTGCTTGTTTGTGCCAGTTCCTGTGGTAGCAATTCTAGCCCTGACCACCTAAACTCCTCTGACCCTGCTTTCTTCACTAAGGCTTAAACACAAACCCATTTTTATATTCAAACCCAAACAGCCTTGGATAGTACCTACTAGTTCCATTTTATTCTAATTCCAAAACCATGTGCTTTCCAAAATGTCCCCACCCCCTGAATCTCTGGCCCTGATTGCCCTTCCCAAATGTCCCCTCAATTCTGGCCCTGCTAACAAGGCTTACTTAGACCTAAACCCAAAAATAATCATTCCAAATCCAAAGACCCGTACTAATATTCTGGCTATTTCCTGTCACCCTATTATTCTGTGTTATTAAAAAACCCAAACCCATTTTTATATGCTCTCTCATTCTCTATCTGCTCTTCTCTTCCTCTCTCTCCTTGATTCTCTTTCTCTTTTTATTTCTTTTTTCGGTAATTTTTCAGAAGTCACGTCCTTGGAAAGAAGAGCTCTTTTTTGTGTTTAACCTAAGCCTATAATAACACTAATCACTGCTCTAATTGTGAAAACTCCTTCTTGCGTTTAACCTATAACAACACTGGTAACCCTATAACAACACTGGTCACTGCTCGTTTGTGTCAGTTCCTTTGGTAGCAATATTCCACGGACGTCACTTCTGCACAAGTACCTTTTTTTCCCTATTACTTTTCTATTTCTCTGTTTTATTCTTTCTCTCTTTGTTTTTTTTTCTTTCTCTGTTTATTTCTCTCTTTTCTCCTCAAAGGCTTTGCTATTTTCCTCCCTATGAAATCAGTTATGTTTGTATTCTCATCAAACGAAATACTAATAATGTCAGCATAAATGAGGGAGAGGGATAGAGGAGAATTAGGAAGGAGGTGCTAAAGAAATTGAGTGCAAAGGGCATCCACTCGTAAAATTTGTGTCAGCCCAAAGCAATCACCCTACTTAGGGCTGATTGAGAGGCTGACGAATAAAATTTGTGTCAGCCCAAAGCAGTCTTAAGAAAAAAACAACTGAAACTTACCAATAGGTAAATAGGTATGGCTAGAACTCTTGAACAAAGAGCACTCAGGAATGATTAGGACTAGAAATTCAGGTCATTTTATGGAGAATGCAAAAAAAAAGTTTGCTCATAGGTATTAACAATTGAAGCAAGTTTGCAACCATCGCATTGACCCTGGTCTTCGGCAATGGCTTCATGATAGAAAGATTCTAATATTCTACTTTCCAAGATTTTAATTCAGAATCTATTTTCCAAGATTTTTAAATGGACTGCCACGTTGTCAGATCCTCCTCTGCGCTGCGGTGAGATTTCCAGTGTTGCCACGTCCTCCACTGAGAAGAAGAACATTAGGAACAGGAAAGTTTGTTCTCGAGAGGCACGTGTTTTGTTTTGATTGATGGTGATGTGAGTTGTCGTGTATTATTTTCTCACAAGAAAAGCCCTTTTTAGTCTTCCATTCAAAAGCTAAGAGCTCAAGGCATCCTTTCTTCTTATAATTCTCGGAATGCCTTTCCTTCTGCATCCGCTCGTTTTCCGTTCCATTCCACATGAATATACCTATTATGTGACTCCAGTTATTTGATACTTTACCTTTAGTCTTCAATTCAAAAGCTAAGAGCTCAAGGCATCCTTTCTTCTTATAATTCTCGGTATGCCTTTCCTTCTGCTTCTGCATCCGCTCGTTTTCCGTTCCATTCCACATGAATATACCTATTATGTGACTCCAGTTATTTGATACTTTACCGCCTTAAAAAAAAAAAACACCAACAACAACATACTTGGCAGAGCGCTAGAGAAAGGTCTGCACATGATTATCCTTTTTAGAACATTTTTTATTACACCAACAACAACATACTTGGCAGAGCGCTAGAGAAAGGTCTGCACATGATTATCCTTTTTAGAACATTTTTTATTTTTTTGTAAGTGGGGGAACACCATTTCTTATAGGAGGGGAAAACTATCTAGTATTTTGGTATATCTATTTGTCAGTGGAAAAGACCATTTAGTATGTACTTTTTTTAAGTACCTACAATCGTTTCTGAAGCACTTTTTTTAAGGCTGACATGCAAGATAGGTACTTGGTTATTTTCATTTTCAGGCAGATTTGTCTTAGGTCTTGGAAGGCTATATATTAATTTATGTAGTGATTCTTTTTTCGAGTGATGTAGGTCTATAGTTCACAATTCATCAAACTACAAGTAGTGAAGTCTAGATCACTGATTTTTTTTTATGATCACTGATTTTTTACTTTTTTCCATTGTATTTCAGATCTTAATGAGGTGTTTGCGGACGCCCCCAAATGGATGAGCCTGAAGAAGGCCAAACATTACCTCGAGGAAGAAAACCATTTAAAAGGCAATAAAAACCATTTTGTAAGTGAAGGGACCCATTTGATAATAAGTGAAACCATTTATGAGGTGAAAAAAACAATTTGGTAAGTAGGAGTTATGACCATTTAGTAAGGAAAATCATTTTCTAAGTGGGGGAACACCATTTGTTATAGGAGGGGAAAACCATCTAGTATTTTGGTATATCTATTTGTCAGTGGAAAAGACCATTTAGTATGTACTTTTTTTAAGTACCTACAATCATTTCTGAAGCACTTTTTTTAAGGCTGACATGCAAGATAGGTACTTGGTTATTTTCATTTTCAGGCAGATTTCTTTGTCTTAGGTCTTGGAAGGCTATGTATTTTGTAGTGATTCTTTTTCCAAGTGATGTAATAATAATAATAGTGCTTATTTATACTGCTTGCATAGGACTGAAAAGTCCCTTTACTCCAGCAGTAGGCTACCATTATTATTGTGGTCAAATTCTCAAATTATATTGAGGATAAAATTCCATACCTCGGCTGGGATTGAACCCACGCCCTCCTGTTTACCAGGCGAGCGCTGACCACTAACACCACCGAGGCAGGGGTTCGAAAAGTCAGAGTAAGACCGTCATAATCACCCGT